>NC_044909.1:10345896-10490960 GCF_001633185.2 Quercus lobata | reverse complement strand
AATCATACAAAATTTTGGCAGGGCCTCTGCTGTCAGGTTGGAATCTAGCTAATTCAAACCAAAAAAAAGTTATCAACAAAAGACTCTTTAAAAAGTTTAGAGGATGAAAATAAATAAAAAATTCATGCAATATTATATTTGGTTCTGTCCCTGAGTCATATATTTGGGAAAAATGAATTTAAAATATCAACTGTCTAGAAATACAAAGAGAAAATTGTATTTGGAGTTACAGGTGAGCATAAAAAATAAAAAATAAAAAAAGGTGTGTTATCTAGATGTCTATGTCTTTCGGTGGATGTATAATTTTTTTTTTTTGTGCTGCATAATGTATTTAATTTATTCGATTCTTTGGAACAATCTAGTCTGATTTGCATGCAGTTAATGATCACATAGTTATCTTAGAAAGTAAAATCGGCAAATAGATTTTTAAATCCCGCCATGTGTGAAATTGTTGGGTTTTGTGGAGCTTAGTTTATGATCTAACTCGAAATAATATTACTATGGTTTTTAATGGGAGATTTTTTGAGGTTTAGTCCATGGAGCGGAGGCTTGAGGGTCGGGAGTAATGCTCTGGGGAAAAAAATTTTGGCCCGTTTTGTAACTCATTGTGAATCCTGTGCACAAGATAGAAAAGCTGTTGTTTTGGATATTAGGATTTCATGTAGTTTTTTAGAGAGAAAACTGTACTGCCGGCTACCACTTCTTGTAATTTTCACTATGAATAGTAAAATCTCTGCAACTCCGTAGACGTAGGCAAATTATCGAACCACGTAAATATTGTATTGTGTGATTGTTTTCTTTGGTCCATATTTTTCTCTATTTTTGCATCTCACAGATCTAAAATTTTGTATTTATTCCCTTCAGAAATTTCTAACGTAGTACCTCATAGCTCATGCTATGCATATTGAGCTTACTTTTTTTTTTTTTTCTTTTTTTTTTGAGGAACACATATTGAACTTACTCAAGAAGCATAAATATTCCTATTTTTCAATGGGTTAGGCACACTGGCGGCTCCACGTTAGAGCTAGGTGGTCATAGGACTACCCTGACCTAAAAGGAAAAAAAAAATCATTATTATATATAAAATTTAAAAATTTTATAATTATTTTACCCTTAAAAAAATGTGTGACCACCCTAAATTTTTTTAAGCCCAATATAATTATACTTCGGACAAAGTTTAGCAACAAATTAACTTGGTTGTAGACTAAGACTACATCTCCACTCAATATATTTTTATTGAATATGAATTTTGACAAATTCACAATTAGATTACATTTTTTTTATATCCTCCATACTTGCTAAATTTCATGAAGATCAAAGATCAATAGCTTATGTCATCAATCAAATATTTAAATTTTAAGTTTTTTTAGTCTAAAATTATACGCAAAGAATAATTTTATGAATTAAATAGTAAATAACATCCGATTGACATGAAATTTGACATGTGTTTTAAGAATATAAAAAACATATAATTTAACAGTTAGATTTTCAAAATATGTAGCCATGTTAATTTGTTTAGTGAAAGTTATAATTTTAGGCTACAACTAAGTTTGTAGTTAAATTTTGTCCTCAAACTTTGTTCCTCTTAACAATATATTGAGCCCTTACAAACAAAAAGAAAAATCCAAGAAAAAATTTATTTAACTAAAATTTTGAAAAAGATGTAACTCACAACATTAATAATGAGATTATCATGCCACAATTTCAAAATAAAAATATTTGTAGAAGGAAATTGTAAGACTTTATATATTTGGGTTTTTTTTTTTTTGGTTGTTGTCAACATATAATTTTATCTTTCTTATTTGATTTTGTTTAATTTAAGTCTCTTCATGACCACCTTGAGAAAAAATTCTGGAGCCGCCACTAGGTAGGCAAGATTTGATAGGAATTGAATTGAGGTGGCAGGAAAAACAAAACTGACTACAAAAAAGGTAGCAGAAAGTTGTTCATGGCACTTATCCATTACAACATGGAAGCATATTTACCCAAAATTATTGAGATTCAGATAATAGATAAAATGGATATATATTTGGAGGCGTAGACCATGATACCTATTTGGTTTACTTTACCATAATGTTTAAAGCAACTTTCCTTTTGCGTACTTTTCTCAATGGCTAATCTTAAGTTCTAGATTAACAAATTTCAATCTGAAAGTTCAAAAACGTGTATAAACACTTTTGAACGTTTAGACCCCCAAATTACAACTTAACCAATTCAAGCAATATGTCAAACAACTAGTGTGCGGAAACTTAACATATGCTATAATATGAAATTGGTTAAAAACTATCTAAGCCAAAACAAAACATAATCCACAGCAGATAATAAAAAGGCAAAGATAGAGAGGAAGGAAGATGCAAACACAAAGACAACACGCGATGTGTTATCGAAGAGGAAACCGAAGCTCTCGGCGTAAAACCTCTCCGCCGCCCTCCAAGCGGTAAACAATCCACTAGAAAATACAGTTGGGATACATGGACAGCAATAGACCCTCCAAGCCTAATCTACCCAGTGTACCTAAGCCCTCCAAGCTTCTTGCTCCAACGAGGTTGCCTCGAACCTTTTTCTTTTCTAGCTTCCCGGATTCCACTACTAGACCATAGCATCAACCAATGAAGATTGGTTCCTTCCTAACTGCTTCCCAGAAATCCAAACAGCTCTCTCACAGTAGTGATAATGGTGAGAATCAGGTTTGGTATAATGCCTCTCAAGGATTTGACAATGGAGAGGAAGAGAGTTGAGGAATTTGAAGAGACTCTAATGTATAGATTGTGGGTGAGTCAATCTGGTTTTTCTTTAGGGTTTCTCTCTCAAAATTCTCTCTGGAAGCTCTCTCACAATCGTGGGTAAAAGGGGTATTTATACTGGAGTGGGAGAGGAATGTGAAACGTCAGGATTAACAAAACAGGGGTGGCTCGCGGCTTGACCTTGTGGCTTGACTAAGTCGCGAGATCCAGTCGCGAGATAACCGTATGGCCAGTTGTCCTGTTTTGTCCTGTAGTGCTCCAGCTTGCATGACTGTTCACCTTCCAGCATGCTTGGCACGTGTGCTGCGTCTGGCGGCTTGAAGCCGCGAGTCACCCGCGAGGCCCAGCCGCGAGTCTCTGTTTTCTTGTACACTCTTGAGCAGTCTTCACTCTCTCTCACTCACTACCCTTACATCAAACCCACCTAAATACAGGGTTACTAAAAGCTGAATTACAAGCAAATTTGGCACGGAATAAAGCCAATTAGATGGTTGAATAAATTCAACCTTACACAATCTAATTTGATTGAATTTATAATGTGCCATAAAAAATTTAAGATTAAAGATCCAAGATACAACTTAAGAAGATAAAAGTTGAGGATTTCAATGAGCCTTTAATTGATGCTCAAGCGATCGAACAAGTGTCTTCAACAATCTTTCGATCATGGTGAAAGAAGGTTATTGACAATTTCTCGATAGTGGTTCATTGGTGAAGAATCAATACCATCCATCAAGTAGGGTTATTGCTTGTTTAAGGTCGCACCATATTGTGATGTGATCACTCATCGCAATTGTACTTTATAGCATTTGCTTTCAAACTAATTTGGAGAAAAATTACTTTAAGTAGTTTATAAAAATTTAATTATCCACTAGCGATCTTTTTTTTTTTTTTTTTTTTTTTTTTTTTTATATATATGATCTATATAACATTTTTGTAATTTGCTTTGGTGATTTAAAAGGTCATATGATGATTAAAATACATGTAGAATAATCCTACCCTTGAGTTTAGACTTAAGTATAATCCGACTAAATTTGAAAAACAACACTATTCCTATTAAAACAACGTCATTTCGTGTCTGTAACATTAGAAATGATTTTAAATTGTGTCATTTTAAGAGAATTAATGGTGTTTTTCAAACGGTAATGGACAGATGAATAATACAATCACGTTGACAAAGCTAACAAACTAAACTGAAAGTTAAACTTAATGAACTAAAATGACAATTCAACAAACTAATAGGGTGTGGATTGTATTTTTACCTATTTTTAGGTTAATTAATATATATAGAGTAACAAAAATTAGTTCACTTTAATGGTCTCTCAATTAGACAGTCTGCTCATTATTTGACCACATTCAAAATTGTAAGGTTGAATTTATTCAACCATCTAATTGACTTTATTTCGTGCCAAATTTGCTTGTAATTCAGTATTTAGTAACCCTGTATTTAAGTGGGTTTGATGTAAGGGTAGTGAGTGAGATAGAGTGAAGATTGCTCAAGAGTGTGCAAGAAAACAGAGACTCGCGGCTGGGACTCGCGGGTGACTCGCGGCTGCAAGCCGCCAGACGCAGCACACATGCCAAGCATGCTGGAAGGTGAACAGTCATGCAAGCTGGAGCACTACAGGACAAAACAGGACAACTGGCCATACGGTTATCTCGCGACTGGATCTCGTGACTTAGTCAAGCCGCGAGCCACCCCTGTTTTGTTAATCCTGACGTTTCACATTCCTCTCCCACTCCAGTATAAATACCCCTTTTACCCACAATTGAAAGAGAGCTTCGAGAGAGAATTTTGAGAGAGAAACCCTAAAGAAAAACAAGATTGATTCACCCACAATCTATACCTTAGAGTCTCTTCAAATTCCTCAACTCTCTTCATCTCCATTATCAAATCCTTGAGAGGCATTATACCAGACCTGGTTCTCACCATCATCATCACTGTGAGACAGCTGTTTGGATTTCTGGGAAGCAGTTAGGAAGGAACCAATCTTCATTGGTTGATGCTACGGTCTAGTAGCGGAATCCGGGAAGCTAGAAAAGAAAAAGGTTCGGCGCAATCTCGTTGGAGCAAGAAGCTTGGAGGGCTTAGGTGCACTGGGTAGATTAGGCTTGGAGGGTCTATTGCTGTCCATGTATCCCAACTGTATTTTCTAGTGGATTGTTTACCGCTTGGAGGGCGGCGGAGAGGTTTTACACCGAGGACTTCGGTTTCCTCTTCGATAACACATCGCGTGTTGTCTTTGTGTTTGCATCTTCCTTCCTCTCTATCTTTGCCTTTTTATTATCTGCTGTGGATTTTATTTTGTGTTAGCTTAGATAGTTTTTAACCAATTTCATATTATAGCATATGTTAAGTTTTCGCACACTAGTTGTTTGACATATTGCTTGAATTGGTTAAGTTGTAATTTGGGGGTCTAAACGTTCAAAGGTGTTTATACACGTTTTTTGAACTTTCAATTGGTATCAGAGCGGATACACTGCTATTGGTTTCATTACCATTGTGTGATCCTTGACTCCCTTTTGAGATGGATAGGTCTCAATCCCTAAATGCACCTCCATATTTTGATGGTAGTAATTATCCTTTTTGGAAGGTTCACATGAGAGCTTTTCTGTGTTCTATTGATGAATCTGTTTGGGATGCTGTTGAGATTGGTTGGACCAGACCTGAGGCAGCCAAATCCACTTGGGATAAGGCAGCACTTGCTGCATCTAATGCTAACAGTAAAGCACTCAATGCTATTTTCTGTGGTGTGTCTCCAGATGAATTTCACAGGATTTCTCATATTACCATTGCCAAAGAAGCATGGGAGATTTTGGAAACCACCTATGAAGGCACTAAGAAAGTGAAAGACACCAAGTTGCAAATGCTGACCACTCAGTTTGAGGAGCTCAAAATGAGTGAGGATGAGTCTTTTGACTCTTTCTATGGGAAGCTAAATGAGGTGGTTGTCAGTAAGTTCAACTTGGGGGAGAAAACGGAGGATTCAAAGATTGTAAGGAAGATCCTTCGATCATTGCCGGAAAGTTTTCGTACTAAAGTGACAGCAATTGAAGAGAGCAAGGACCTTGATGACATCAAAGTACAGGAGCTGGTTGGTTCTCTGCAGACTTATGAGATGTCGCTGCCCAATCAACGGAAGAGTAAATCTCTTGCTCTAAAGACCATTAATGAGAAGGTGGAAGACCAAGACTCATCGGGAGAAGATGTGGTTGACAAAGATGTTGCATACTTTGTCAAAAATTTCAGAAAGTTCTTGAAATTCAAAAATAATGGCAAATTTGATGATAAAAGAAAATTCCAAAGTTCTGGAAGGGAGAAAAGGGAATTCAAAAAGAAAGATGGAAGAGAATCCCAACCCACACAAGGTGTCATTTGTTTCGAATGTAACAGGCATGGACACTTTAAGAAGGAATGTCCGAATTATTTGAAATTGAAAGGTAAAGTGTATGCCACGACTTTGAGTGACTCGGATTCGTCTGACTCAGAATCAGAAGAAAGCTGTGATGGAGAGGAGAACTATTCAGCCTTTATGACTATCGCTCATGTTGAGTCTTCGGATGAGTTGAATCTGCTTGTACGAGACCTTGGAGAACATAGTGATGATGAATCACTAGGAATTGTTGAAGAATCAGATGCTGAAGAAGATGAAAGCACAACAAATCTTCAAGAGAATTATAACTCACTCTTGGAGAAGTCGGGTGAGTACACAAGGGTGGCCAAGGCTACTGTGAGAAAAATGAAAAAGGCTGAGGAGGACTACAAAAGTCTCCTAATCCGATATAGGGAGGCCAAATGTGAGATAGAGACACTGAATGGTGAGTTGTCCGAAACTTACACAAACGTAAGATTTCTTGAGAATGAGGTTGTGCAAGCAAATGCTAAAGTAGAGAGGGTCACCACCAAGAAGCTAGATGATGTTATCTCATCTCAAAAGAGCTTTTCAGACAAATCCGGATTGGGATATACCGGAGGAAGTAGTTCATCTGGAAATGTCACTAAAGAAGTGAAGTTTGTAAAGGCCAAAGATCCAATTGTAGCTGATCTTACTGGTGAGAAGCTCGAGGTGGAGGAGAAGAAGAATGTGGTGAACCAACGGATGCTGAATCCACGTAATCAATCTGTGGGCAGGTCTGAATCTCGTGCCAAGTCTCGCCCACGACCACAAAGAGGTCCTAGAGCAACTTATGTGTGTCATTATTGCGGACTTCAAGGGCATACTTGACCAAATTGCCAAAAGCTGAGAGCAAAGAATAGTGCAACTCCCCAAAGGTCAGGAGGACCTAGAAATGATAGAAGAATTTGGGGAGGTGATCAATCTAGAGATCAGAATGGTGATCCCGGAATGATGAACGTGATGAAGATGATTGGTGCATTCACCAACTGCTTGGAAAGCTTCTCACGAAGGTTTGAAAGCCCTAACTCCCGTACCCAATCCTATAAGGAAATCACCCCAAATGCAAGTGACGTGTGGCTAAAAAAGGGTACTCATGCATAAGCATTACAACATGTCCATGCATTAATACTTCCTATGCCCTGTGACAATGTTTGTTTGTTTTGCTTGCTGTTTTTGTTGTTGGTTGTTTGCTTGTCTACTTGTGCATATTTTTAATTTTGTCTTATCAATCTTTTTGTTTCTTGTGTCAAAAATCCAAAAATCACATAAAAATTAGAAAATCAAAAAGCTTGATTAATTTTGTTAAGTTTTTGTCTCAAAACTTGTTTTGCCTTGTACCTTTATGCTAATGGCTTTGTGCATTTTTGAGCATTGCTTGTTTTCATGCACTCATATCACTGTGGGAAAAATCTTGAAATCTATGTGATTGTTGTAAATAGATCTTCAAACTTGTCATGAATGATTAGTGAATGGTTTTGTTGATCTTGAGACATGCATAGACTTGTGTCTATATATCTTCCCACCCTTTATTTTTGTTTTGCTAAAAAGAGCTCACCAAATGTAAATCTCCAAATGAAAAGAGATATTGAGCTGCAAAATCCTGTCGCACATTCTAGTATTTGATTAGGAAAAAGGGTAAGCAACCTTATATTAAAGTGAATGTATATTCAAAAAGCCAAAGGCTTGTTCATTAAAGTGAAATGTCAAGTATCACTCTCACAATGAGAGGTGATTGCCTCAAAAGATCAAAAAGATCAAATGTTATGATTAAAAGTGGAGTCAAATGTAAAGCTCCAAGTTAAGTTATCAAGTTGTGTGGGAGGTCATATATACATACTTCTATAATTGAGATGGGTCACATGATCTAGTGCTAATTGTGTATGTCTTGGTTGAATTGATTATTGAAGCTTCACATTAGACTAAGGACTATCTCATGTTGATGTCCACACACAACATACAAGTTTATGTTCAATAAATGTCATATTCATTTGTGTGATTGTACTTGATGAAATGTGTTTTCACATGCTCAATCTTTGTTAAATTAAGCACAAAAAGATTTTTGAGTGTTTTAGGTGTTTTTGGAAAGTATTTTGTTTGAAAAATCTGAAAATTTCAAAAATCCAATTTTGCCCTGTTTTGGCGGCTCAATCGCGAGTATGTCAAGTCGTGTGCCTCAGTCGCGTCTTCGCGGGTCATTTTTGGCAACTTGTTCGCGAGTGGAAGGTCCAGTCGCGAGGATCACTCAGAGATTTTCGTGACTCAGCTCGCGACTCACTCGCGGGTAGACCTTCCAGTCGCGAAAAACACTTAGAAGAATTTTTCAAATTTTTGTCCTTGAGTGTTTTGGCGACTTGAACTGGCGACTGTGTGGCGACTTAATCAAGTCACGAAAAACGCGTGTTTGGTAGAAACAGGAACAGTTTTTAAATCTTTTTCAGTTTTCCCTCGAATATTTGTGACTGTTCATCTTCTCTCTAAACTTTCTCCCTCCCAAACACTCAGTGCTCCCATCTCCAATTTCCATTATTGCATACTTTCTGCTCAAATTCTTTAAGTCACAAGTATGGGTTTTCAATTTTGAACTCATTTCTACTTGATTTTGTGTTTTTTTCCCTTTGATCTTTCGCATATGTTCATGTTTTAGAAATGGGTTTGTGTTTTGGCTATTGTTCTTTGTTCATGCTTAGCTTACGGATGCTGTTACTAATGTTTGTGTTGATCTTGATTGTTTACTTTTTGGTCTTCATCCTGTGCTTAGCTTCGTGTGTCCTTTATTTTATCTGATCTTGAGCTGTTGTGTTGATTCAAAATGTTCCGTTGGATGTTGTGAGTTTTACTGTGCTGAATGTGCTTATTCTATTGTGTTAATCTGTTGGGAGCTTCTGTTAGTTTTCAAAATGCTGATTGTGTGTCATATCATTTTTCCATTATATGTCTCAATGACATATATCTGCCTTTAGGATAGTTTCTCCATGTTGTTCATGAGTTTCCTATCTTAGGCTTGTTTATCCATGTGATTGATCTAAGTAGCTTATTGTTTAAATGCTCAAAGTTCATTTGTATGGATGAAATCTCTTTGTTAATTACATGGTACTGACTAGTTCTGCACATATACTGTTCTATGCTGTTGTGGCCTCTTCTGATTGTTCACAGATGGCTCCCTCACCTCCGAAGAAGAAAACTCCTGCAAAGAAGGCTGACAAAAGATTGAAAATGGATTCTAAACTGTTTAGGTCAGTCCATCACTTTGAGAGATACAAGGATAACTTCTTGAAAGCAGGAATTATTCAAGAAAGATTTGTAGATTTGGAGGACTTAATACAAACCTTTATCCCCAGCTGTTTTGAAGGAAGAGGATGGGAAAAGCTTCTGAGTAATTTCCCTGTAGTGTGTGAACCCCTGATTAGGGAATTTTACTCAAATGCTGTGATAAAGGAGAATGAGTTAAGTTGCTGGGTTAGAGGTAAAGAATTCATTTTGGATGCACATGTCATAGATGATGTGCTAGGGCTTGAAGGATTAGAAGATGAGGAATTTATCAATTACAAGGATAGGAGTGTTTCTATTGAAACAGTTCAACAAAGGATAGGTGGGTAGAGAGAAGGGAAATGTTTGAATACCACTGCCTTTCCAGTGGACATGAGGTGTCTAACAATAATCATGAGGTTTAACCTCTATCCCATTAAGAAGTTGACTACAATCAACTGTGCTAGAGCAATTTTTCTGATGGATCTCAAAGAAAAGACTTTCATAGACATAAGTTCCCACATATTTGACATCATTGTAGATGAGACAAGAACAACCTCTAGGCCAAAATTGATCTTTCCCAGTTTGCTGATGAGGATTTTTAGAAGGAAGGGTGTTCCAATCCCTCAAGACATCAGTCCCATGTCCACACCTTCTGCAATTAACAAGCTTACCTGCAAAAGTATTAGTGTTAGGCTTCCAGGAGAAGAAGATGAAGGTGATGAAGGAGAGGGTGTCCCAATGGAGACTGAAGCAGAGGCAGCAGGGCATGCATCAACCTCAACACCCAGAAGGAGTGGCAAAAGACCTAGAGCATCAACTTCTTCAGATACACCTCCAGATGCTTTCCAAATCATTCTGGAACAACTTGATGGGATTAGAAAAGTCCAGACTGAGCACTCTGGGAGGATGAGAGCCATGCAAGACCATATTGATGTCTTGTCTGCAAAACTTGACAGCTTCACCACTCAACCTAAACAGTGACCCTTTGGCCATTCCTGTCAAAAAGGGGGAGAAGTTTCTTTCTGTTGATAATGTCATTGATGATTGAGAAGCAGAAAAGCAGCTCCTAAGGGGGAGTAATGTGTTGAGGGGGAGTTGTCAAAATCAGACTTTGTTTATATATGTTTATGTTTTGGGTACTTTTAGTGTTTTTTTTATGGGTTTGATACACTGTGTTTTTGGTATATAGTTGTTTCTAACTCTTAACCTATACTCTTGGTTTAAACTTTAATATATTTTGATGATGTTATTCAGGATGTTTTGTGTTTGTACCCATGTGCTTTTGTAAGCTTTTAGGGTTAATGTTTTATGCATAGTTTGTAGGCTTTATGGTATGTACCTTGCTTATTGCAGCCTTTATGCTATGTTGAATTCAGTACTTTAATCTAAATGTCTTGCATTTTGGTTTATGTACTATCACTCTTGTGCCCTTGTAGGATTGTTCCTAGATGCATATACCTTGTGTATTATGCATTGGTTGAGTGTTGAACATGCAAGTGTCTTGCCTTGTGCTTGTTAACTTATATGTCTTTGTGTTCATTCCAAGTGTGAATGAGCACTGTGATCACTATCTTGTGGTGTTCACTTGGTTGATCAAGCCATGGTTTGTTTCTTAACTCCATCTTTGCTTGATCACATATTGTCTGTTTCATATGCATTTATAATTTTCTGCTTACAATGATCATGGTGTATTGTTGTGTTTTAGGAGTATTATGTCCATATGATTCAAGTACTTCACAGCTTCTAGAGTTAAGTGTGAGTGAGTTTTGTTCAACTGTTCCCAACTCACATGTTAAGTTTAGAGTCTGTTTTAGGGTTTTGTCACGGAATAGCCAAAGGGGGAGATTGTAAGGTTGAATTTATTTAACCATCTAATTGGCTTTATTCCGTGCCAAATTTGCTTGTAATTCAGCATTTAGTAACCCTGTATTTAGGTGGGTTTGATATAAGGGTAGTGAGTGAGATAGAGTGAAGATTGCTCAAGAGTGTGCAAGAAAACAGAGACTCGCAGCTGGGACTCGCGGGTGACTCGCGGCTGCAAGCCGTCAGACGCAGCACACGTGCCAAGCATGCTGGAAGGTGAACAGTCATGCAAGCTGGAGCACTACAGGACAAAACAGGACAACTGGTCATACGGTTATCTCGCGACTGGATCTCGCGACTTAGTCAAGCCGCGAGGTCAAGCTGCGAGCCACCCCTGTTTTGTTAATCCTGACGTTTCACATTCCTCTCCCACTCCAGTATAAATACCCCTTTTACCCACGATTGAAAGAGAGCTTCGAGAGAGAATTTTGAGAAAAAAACCCTAAAGAAAAACAAGATTGATTCACCCACAATCTATACCTTAGAGTCTCTTCAAATTCCTCAACTCTCTTCCTCTCCATTGTCAAATCCTTGAGAGGCATTATACCAGACTTGGTTCTCACCATCATCATCACTGTGAGACAGCTGTTTGGATTTCTGAGAAGCAGTTTGGAAGAAACCAATCTTCATTGGTTGATGCTACGGTCTAGTAACGGAATCCGGGAAGCTAGAAAAGAAAAAGGTTCGGCGCAACCTCGTTAGAGCAAGAAGCTTGGAGGGCTTAGGTGCACTGGGTAGATTAGGCTTGAAGGGTCTATTGCTGTCCATGTATCCCAACTGTATTTTCTAGTGGATTGTTTATCGCTTGGAGGGCGGCGGAGAGGTTTTACGCCGAGGGCTTCGGTTTCCTCTTCGATAACACATCGCGTGTTGTCTTTGTGTTTGCATCTTCCTTCCTCTCTATCTCTGCCTTTTTATTATTTGCTGTGGATTTTATTTTGTGTTGGCTTAGATAGTTTTTAACCAATTTCATATTATAGCATATGTTAAGTTTCCGCACACTAGTTGTTTGACATATTGCTTGAATTGGTTAAATTCTAATTTGGGGATCTAAACGTTCAAAGGTGTTTATACACGTTTTTTGAACTTTCAAAAATCTTACCTAATATCAAAGGGTGATGGTTGTTACTCCCACTATGTCTAACATATTTTACCCAATATCAAATATGTAAATTGAATTGGTTGCACTGGCTTTTGATATATACGTCACTCTATTCAATAGTCCTTGCTCCTAATTCTACAATCCTCTGAAAGTCTCATGGAGGGAGAGAAGAGAGGAGGAGATGTGCCTATATGTACAGTAGGGCTAGAAGAAATTAACAGACTAAACACTTGCATAATTACAGTAAAGCAAAGATTATCAAAAATAAGCTCTTATATCATTACACAGGAGAGCTGTTAGAAGATACAGAGTGCTTGCATGATTACATGAAAGCGAGCTACCTAAAAGTGCTTCTGCTTTCTATATTACATAGCATATTTTCTAACTTGCTACGGAAGAGTATACATATTACTTCTGTAATACAAGAGGAGTATCTATAGTAGTTTACAAAAAGTATATGCAAGAAAGAGCTAGTATTTAAGCCCAGTACAGAAGCGAATTACCTTTTCGTTAGTGAAATCCGTAACCAGTGTCCCACCATTGATCTCTGGAGCTGGCATTTTGCAAACAATCATCATCTCTGGCTGTTTCTTTGGAACTTGACTTCGGTGATGAATACTGGGCCTCCTTGACCGGCCATGGAATTCATCTAACAGGGCAAAGCCCTCCATTTCAATCTTAATAAGGTCTGCCTGAGATGCCATATTGCTCTAAAGATCAATAGCACAAACAGATATACAACTGAATTAACTGTGTTTGTTTTCTTGATACAGTTAAAGGTTATGAAACCCCCCTTATATAGAACTTCCAGCAAGTGACTCTATCTTTCCTATCTTATGGCCCAATAAAGAACGTTGAACAGAATGTAAAAAAAGAGAGAGAAAAACGAAGCCTCCCACCAATGGTGAATGTTGATTCTCTTCAAAGATGCAAAGTAGAGATAGCTTAGATTTTTATGAATAGATCCCTAATCCACTTGTAGAAAATTGTTATTTGTTCTCATCTATTTAATAAATAATTTTAATTCAAGCCTAAGTTTAAGCTTGTTTATTAAACAAGCTAAGCCTAAATATAATAATGTGTTCATGTAATTTTCATACATGTACACTTGCCATTCAAACGGCATGAAGAAATAAGTGTGTTAAGAATGCTTATTTAATTAAAATTATACTTATCATTCTTATAATTCATTAGTTATAGGTACAAGATTTGAACTTTTGAATGTCTTCGTTAAAAACTCTTTAAAGGTGTTAGTTGAGTTATAAAATTTTTGGCTGTTAAGTTAATTATTGAGACTACTAACTTGACTACAAATACCTCAAAATACTTCAAGCTTGCTTTTATATATGAAGTGACTAGTATAACTTATTGAGATCTATTAAGGGAAAAAAAAAATACCAGGTTTCTCTTTAAAATTTAACATCATATTAATAAAAAATTTACATCAATCAATGAAAGAGGACAACAACTATATATATTAACAATAGCAACCAAAAAAAAAAAAGACAACATTTATATATGGTAAGATAACATCTTTGAGTTATGAGTCTTTTTTTTTTTTTTTTTTTGGAGAAACTTCGAGTTATGAGTCTTTTGATTTAGTACACGTTTGGTAGACTGTAATAGGCACTGTAATGTAATAGTTATTCTTATAGTTTAGTTATTCAATAGTTTGATTATGTTTTTATTACAAGGAATAGTTATTCCTTATTATGAATAGCTATTCTTTAAAATAAAGAATAACTATTCATCTCTAAAAGAGTTGTAATAGTTATTCCTTAGTAGATATAATAATTTCCAACACTAATATATTTCCAAATAAATCAACTTTCCATATCCACCTAACAATTATGGAAATAAAAAATCATTAAAAAAAACTCATCTCTCTAAAATTTAAAATATATTATTTTCTAGGAAATATAATTGTATGAATGAGATATTTCTTAAAATAGATCTTAAGTTTTATTCTAATGTTACAACTCACAACTAAACTAATGAATAAGTTTAGTTATTCCATTACAACATATTTTATTCCTGGTAATAAAGATTACCATTCATGTTGTAATCCACATTCAGTGTACCAAACGTACCCTAAGGTAAATTAAAGATTAAACTTGTTGCACACAAACTATTTTACAAATATCCTAAAAAATAACTGAAATCATGTTTTTTGAAGTGTGTAAAATTGAGTTAAACAATTTATTTATAATAAACACTACTCTAAGCTAAATATGGATTTGAGTCACTATTTCTCACTTGTTTTAATTTTTTTTTAAAGGATAATTATCATCAAAGCTTGATGATTCCCTCAAACATACAACGTGTACAAGTTGTGCCAATAGCTTATTTATGATCTTCTTAGTACAAAGAAAAAATATTCTCGATTATCTATAGAGGGGAAGGTATTTGATGTTTTTGGGAAGGCATAATAAGATTCTTATTGCATGTTAGTCTAAAAAAAACAACCGAAAGCATATCCACCGGCATTTTTATCTAAAAATAAATTAGATTGATACATAAATACATCCCTCCTTTTGATGATTCATGAAGTTTGGGAAAATGAATAAGTTTTTATCCCTAATTCCCAATTGGAAAATGATACCAAAGGACGGATGAAGGGCAACACCACTGTGATGCTAATGCTGTGCTTCCATTTATTCTTTTCCTTTTCTTACCCTCACATTATTTCAATCTAGGACCTATTAATTGCCCACTAATTTATCAGTTTTATCTACTAAAAATCAAAAGCTCACTAATTCCACAAAGCTCACCACTGCCGACATGCCCAATGTTCCAACATCCTTTCATTTCAGATTCTCAATCCAATTCTGGGCCCCATGCACCAACCCAAAGTCTACAATACTAGAATTTTTATTTTGTATGATTGTGACCAAACCATCTTTACCATGAATTACGCAATGTATATATTCCAATTCATGCTACGCATAGGTCAAAATCCAAAAATAATGCTACAATACAAATTACATTATAATTTCACATAGATTTTTTCTTCTCAATGAAATCGATTTTACATTACTAACTTGCATCTTTGATCTAAGATATAGAATTTTTACACTCTTGAATTACTTGTCTTTTGTTTGGATCTATCAACTTGTAATTAATTTGGTTTATTTATTATTATTATTTTTTTGAGAAACAAACACACACACAAGAGAGAGGAAAAAGAGTTATAACACAATGAAACACAAAAACTCTACTAACAGTTCCAAATATAGTGGCATAGGAGGCAAGTGAGACGGTGAGTGTCACCATGTGTAGGATCTTGAAAAATCAGAATTGAGCAGGTTAAGTACAGATCAATTTGCTTTTGCACTTGGTCCAAGTACCCAATGTCAAATTGGGTATTTTCTTCGATTTCTCTCAAGTTTTTGGATCTACGTTTACAATATTTTCACAAAAAATTATAGGTGGCAAATTATTATTAATTGTAATTTAAATTCACCACTAAATTTACTATTTTTTCCACCTTAGTAACAGTTAGTAACAATTTGCCATTTAAAATTTGTTATAAAAGTATTATGAAAATGTTGTAAATATAGCATTTGTCGGGTTTAATTTTTTTCAAATTTATGAAATAAGGGCTATGAAAGTAGAATGAGATTTGTTTCATTTAATGAAGAGAATGTCTAAAGCAGCAAAAAAGAATATATTGATAAAAAAATTTGACACACGCAAATATGGTTGATTGTTAGTGGTAGTTATAAATATATATATAAAAAAAAAAAAAAAAAAAAAATCATTTTTAGTGGTCGATCCACATGGTAAAAGCTTGCCAATTTAAGATATGTGAAAAAAGTTATCAAATTTTTTTGTGTTTGGGAGTCCAATACACCAAAGGATAAGGACTCAGCAATGATCCTGGACAATCTAAAAATTCAAAAGCAAATGTTTCAAAAGTTGTAGCTTAGAGTTGCTCCAAACCAAATCTTTCAAGAAGTGTGAGACATGGTAAAAGAGACTACTCAAATGAGTCAAATGCTCATACAAACTGTCACTCTCTAAATTTTATTTTCCATTAGTATAAAAAATAAATAAAAAGTTTTTAGGAGTCCAGTGGAAAATTGATTCGAATTATGATATTGTAACTATTTCATCAAAAAAAAAAATTGTAAATTAATAATATTAAACCAAAACAGTTTCAAAAATGGTATGCCGATATAATTCAATATTTAAATATTATAGTTGACAAAGGAAAAGTGACACCGAAATTGGAAAGAAAAAAAAAAAAAAAAGCATAAAATCATAGATCCGTTGCTTTTGAAAAGCCCACAGCTGAGCTCTGCATGCAAATCGGTCCCTATGCTATAGCATAGCTGCTTTTGCTAGCTCCTCGTTATCTCCGCCTGTACCGCGAATCACACACAAACTCGTCACTCTACTCTCGCTCTTGTTTGGTGCCGATTCACATTATGACGGTTTGTTTCACACTTCGTCGCAGTCAGAGCAACGTCAACAACAACAACAATGGCCGTTTCTCTTTTGGCTCCATTCTCTTTGCTTTACTTCTACACCCTTCCCGATCTCACTTTCCTATATTCTGCGGCTAATAAATACTATCACCCCTCTTCCTTTCCATTCTCTCTTGCTTTCTCTCTATGGTTCTCTTCCTTTCTCTAAGTTTTCTTTCGCTTTCAAAGCTTTGCGTGTGATTTGAGAAGCGAAAATATTCGAGACAGGCTCCAGGAAACTCTCTCTCTGCTCATCGAAACGAGCTCGTTTCGCTCCTTTCCAGGTTCCTCTCTCTCTCTCTCTCTCTCTCTCTCTCTCTCTGTGCTTGAATTGATCATGAAATTGATGGCTTGGCTGAGAAATTTGGGTTTTGGATTTGCATTTTGAATTTTTCAGTACGCACACACACGCATGCGAGCTTTATAACTTGAATCACTTGATGATGCTAGCATAAAGGTTTCATGGTTAAGAAAGATCAGATTTTTGAGATTGCATGTGGAGATCGAAAACGTGCAATTAAAGATTTGATGAGAAATTAGGATTTTAGAATTACATTTCTTATTTCTTCAACTACACACACACACACTCTCTCTCTCTCTCTCTCTCTCTCTCTCTTAAGCACACGCATCCACACACAGACGCACATACTGTGGCTTGAATTGTTGATGAGAGACTTTGTTTTGATAACATTGTGGCTTGAATTGTTGATGAGAGCCTTGTTTTGATAACATTGTGAGTTTTGGGAGATTAAGCTTTTTGAATATAGTCAAAACTTAGATACTAGAACTTAGATTTCCCAATTGAATTCAACCACATGATTGTATTGAGGAATGCAGTAAAAAAGTGTTATTTTTTCCAAGAACGGTTAAATTTAACCATATGATTTATTGTTCAATACAGCTATATAGTTGAATTTAATTTGGGAACATAAGGTGCAACAACTAAATAACTGTACTTAAATTTTATTCTTAATAAGGGTTAACTTCTGTTGTCTTTATTTGTCTTGCTAGGCATGTTGCAAAAGGAAAAGGGATACTGCAATCTCATGACCTAATAGGGGAGCTAGACAATGTTGTTAAGTTATGATGCCGTAAAAATCACTAGTGAGCCACACAGTCCTCGCACACTCGAAGCAAGACCTACACAACAAAAAGAGAAGACCTAACAGAGAGCACCAGTGTGGTGCCAACCAAATACCCTCCGAATGTCAAGTTAGAACTATTCTCACAACTCTAGAGTGTTAGAGAGGGGTGAATTATGTGTACCTTTTTCTTGAGGGTCTTTGGATTTTTATAGTCGCATAGGGCCATACCCCAAGACTTGTGAAACAAGTCTTTTCCTTAAAAGAAAGATACTCATTAATGCGCATATATTCTAAATTCTAGTCTCATCAGAATTCCATTCGTGTTGGGACTCTATGAATCAGGGCTAATAGTGTGTTACAAGTATTTAAGGTTCCTTGGAGACTACGTGATGATGAGTTGGATGCCATGTGGCCACTCGACCCATCCACGCTACATTCATCCTAATGTGATCCGTCCAATGCGAGTATATTCTTCTTATGTCGAGTCCATCAAGATGGATCCGTCATGTTTAATTTTTCCTCTTTAGTTGCCCCCTTTACCCCATGGGTTCGTGATATTTGAGTGGAAGGACCCATGGGGTGACGGTTCATTCGAAATCCTCAAACTTGTCAGGCTGGCCTGAAATCATTTATTGCGTAGGACATGTGACATTCATTGAGTGGCCATTCTCTTGGATCGAAGTGTCGCTTCGCCTTCCATGCTATCTCCCCATATAAACCAATCCTCCTCCCTCTCATTTTTTACTTTTCCTCTAAAATCTACAATCAGAGCACATCTGTCACCCTTGTTAGACAGACGAGACCATCTAGCCGTTTTACCCATTGCTGTAGCTCTAATCCGTCCGTCCTGCTATTTTGGTTAGTATTTCTCTCCTTCCACTTAGAAAATTTCTTCTCTTTACACTTTAAATTTGCATTACCATTGCCCACTACAAACACATCAAAGTCTTAGGATTAACCGTCGCATGTAGGACATGTCTAGTGCGTCAAGTCACCAGTCATTTGTCCGTGACGAAATGGGCTACGAGGAAGTGTACCCGTCAAGTCAAGAAGACCACGATAGTCAGAGTGAAGAGAGGAGCCCATCTGCTTCTTCTCCGTCCTCAAGGAATGATGGTTTGGAGATAAGCGATGAAGAGGGTTCTAATGAAGGACCAGACAACAATAACCTCCCAATTCAGTCCGCTGTGGGTCCTGATGGACTTAGGCAATTCGTCATGCTACCTGAGTGGTTAGTAAATTACTTCACTTCCTCAACCAAAGAGAAACACTTCAAAATATTTAGAGCCCATTATCAGATACCAGATAACATTTCCGTCCATCTGCCCTATGAGTCGGAGAAATGTTACTACGAAGGTTTGGAAGGTGTCGAAGTGTACGAGCAGATGTTGAAGGTAGGGCCCAGGTTTCCCTTGAGTTCCCTTCATCGTGAGCTACTCCAACACTTAGGCCTGTCTGTTAACCAGGTATCTCCAAATGCCTAAAGAGTCTTCATAGCAATGGAGGTCCTTTATGGGGTTATGTCGGACGGTGCTAGGAGGTTGACAGTTTGAGAATTCCTTAACTGTTACTGTCCAAATGAGATAGATAAATCACAGGGCATGTATAGCTTTGCACCTAAGAGCCCGTTGTTGAGGCTTGTGTACGAGACCCTAGATTCCAATAGGCTATAAAAAAGGTAGAGGATGGTAGTCAAGTGCCAAAGGGGACGGGCCCAAACAACCCATCCGCTAAGAGGAAAACTTTAACCAAACAAGACTGTGTATCCAGGAAGCCTAGGATTCCTTCAGATACCATCGTGGGGTTGGAGGCAAAAGGGGCGAAGACGGTTACATCGGCTAAGCACGAAGCTGAAAAAGGCTTAATGAAGGGGTCATCACCCTCTCAGAAGAAGCCACCCGCCCTTCTCCGTGAGGACCCCAAATATGCCCTAGAGACGCTGACGTCCATCATGACAACTGAGGATTATGAAGATCTAAGCAACCATTCCACGGAGGCAATGAGGGAGACGGGTCTCTTTAACATAGCTCAGGTAATTCTCCATTCGTCCATTATACATCCTTCCTCACTTTTTAGTTCACATCTAAACCCTTTTACCCTTTTCAGGCAATGGTCTTGATGAAAGGGCTAATGGGACGGTGCCTTCACCATGAGACAACCCTGGAGTGTGAGCGGGTAAAGGCAGACTTGACGGAGGATGAACTGAGTCAGCTCAAAGCCTGGAAGTTTAATATAGAAAAGAAGTTTGACCTCTCAGAGAAGGTAAGGAAGGAGCTTGAGCAGGGGGTGGAGGAGGCAAAGAAGATCCTGGAGGACAAGGATAAAGAGATCTAGGACCTGAAGGATTAGCTCCGTCAGGCTAAGGAAGTGGCGGTCCATGAATATTGCGACTCCGATGCCTTGCTATCCAAGCTCGAAGAGTATTTTCTGGAGGGTTTTGATGATGCTCTCCGTCAAGTGAAGAGGGCCTACCCAGACCTGCACATGTCCAACATCAAAGTTGAAGACCAAGGCCAAACCTCCGTCATGCCTGTTGCCTTAGAAAACACTGAGGATCTTTTTGCTGAGGATGCAACTCAAGGCAACGGAGAGTCAACCCAGGAACAAAATGCTCAAGGTTAAGTCCAACTTTTAGCTGATGACACCCATCAGAAGAAGGATGCAAACCCTCAAGAGTAGTGGGTTTTTTTTTTTTTTTTTTTTTGTGTAAGTTGGGAGAACAATCCTTTAATTTTATCTGTCATCTATGTTGAACAATTTCCCTTAAAGGGTTTTATATTTTTATCCGTCTATTTTTTGTTTAATTGCTTGTTTCATTGTTTTTTATGAACGTAGTGGGTCCGTTCTATTTGACCTGTGATTTAAGCCTTAGTGGACATTGTGGGGGTTTAAATTTCAGTGGATCCATCCGCAATGTGCTTTTAAGGCCTTCCATTTTATGGCCATTGAGTTAGAACCTGTCTCCCTAAATGAATCCGTCCACATTGTGTTTTAGAAATAACTTGTGGATGTTAAATTGTGTTTGTCTTAATGGTGAGAGGGGCTTTAAGTCATGCCCGTCTTAGACTTTCATCCCCCTTGGATGATTCGTCCTCTTTAAAAATTTTCGTCCATCTGGATGGACCATTCCCCTTATTTGGCTTAATAATTCATCATTCAAGGACTGTCCGTCCACTAAATAGACTAAAATTTTCATTTTATTTAGACGATCCACTCACTTAATGGACTAGAGTTTTTATCCTCCCTAGATGAACCGTCCATTTTATGGATTTAATAGAATTTTCATCTTTCATGGATGAACCGTCCACTTTATGGACTTGAATAGAATTTACAACCTGTATGGACGAATCGTCCACTTTATGGACTTGATAAAATTTTCATCCTTCATGGATGAACCGTCCAATTTATGGACTTGGTAGAATTTTCATCCTTCATGGATGAACCGTCCACTTTATGGACTTTGTAGAATTTTCATCATTCATGGATGAACCGTCCACTTTATGGACTAGGTTGGTAGAATTTTCATCCTTCATGGATGAACCGTCCACTTTATGGACTTTGTAGAATTTTCATCATTCATGGATGAACCGTCCACTTTATGGACTAGGTAGAATTTTCATCCTTCATGGATGAACCATCCACTTTATGGACTTTGTAGAATTTTCATAAAAAGACAAGTCATATCTGAATATTCCTCGTATTATTAAACCAATAGTAGTTTTTTAAAGGAGAAAAGCTTAAAAACTTAAAAAGCGAAAATAAACCGTCTAGATAGTAAACTAGAAAACCGGAGAATTTTGCAATAATTAAATTAAACTAGCAAAATGTGAATAAAGTGAGAATCTGTTGAATGTCGCTTTCTACTGGTAGTATTTTATTAGATGCTTGGTGTTTCATGGATGGGGTAGCTTTTGCCCGTCTAGTGTCTTGAGGTGGTATGTACCTTTCCTTTGCCACGATGTAATTCTGTAGGGTCCTTCCCAGCTTAGGCCAAGCTTCCCTTGGGTAGGATCTCTGTTGGCACCCATTACTCTCCTTAGGATGAGATCTCCGACTTGGAAGTCCTTGTGTCTAACTCTGGAATTGTAGTGCTTGGCCATGAGGTTCTGGTACCATGCCAATCTCTGTTTAGCTATAGCCCTGACTTCATCTAGTAAGTCTAGCTACAGGCGCATGGCTTCGTCATGATTTTCCATCTTGTAGCTTGTGAATCCAACTTCGGCTGGGATGACTGCTTCACTCCCATATGCCAGTCGGAACGGTGTCTCCAGTGGGTGTTCTTGCTGTTGTCCAGTATGCCCATAAAGCACTCGGAAGTTCCTCCAGCCAAATGCCCTTTGCCCCCTCGAGCCGAGTCTTGATGATCTTGAGCAAGGATCGGTTCATAACCTCTACCTGTCCGTTGGCTTTAGGGTGGGCGGGCGACGAGTAATGGTTCAAGATTCTGAGTTCCGAATAGAAGTCCCTGAATGCATTGTTGTCGAACTGCTTTCCATTATTAGAGACAAGCACTCTTGGTATCTCATACCTGCAAATGATGATCTTCTAAAAAAAAACTTTGAATATTCTTTTCCGTGATAGTGGCTAAGGCTTCGGTTTCCATCCATTTTGTGAAGTAGTCGATGCCAACTACTAGGAACTTTAGCTGCCTAACTGCTTTAGGAAAGGGGCAATGATATCTAATCCCCGTTGAGAGAATGGCCATGGGGCCGTCATAGGGGTTAGTTCCATGGATGGTTGTCTGATGGCATTACTAAACCTCTGACACTTGTCGTAGGTTTTGACATAGGCTTACGCATCCTTCTGCATGGTGGGCCAATAATATCCTACTCTAATCAGTTTGTGTACTAGTGATCTTGCCCCCAAGTGGTTTTTGTAAATCCCCTCATGAACTTCTCTCGTGACATACTCTACCTCTTCGAGAACTAAGCATCTCAAATATGGGTGGGAAAAGCCTCTTTATACAAAACATCCATCATAATGACGAATCGTGAGGCTTGGACCTTTAGCTTCCTTGCGGCGTCCTTCCCGTTCGGTAGCATTCCATTCTTTAGGTAGGAGATCAATGGCTCGGTCCAATTGTTTTTAGTACCTATCTCCTGCACACTTACACCCTCATCAATGAGCAAGGAAGTTTGGACAAAATATAATACCTGATTGGGGACAAGCATGTGTTCTGCTGAGGCAGGTTAGCAAGTCGATCGGCGCATTCGTTCTGCTCCCTTAGGATTTGGACGAACTTGATTTGGAGACTGCCAATCCTACCCTTCACCTCATCGAGGTATCTCTTCATTCTTTCATTCTTGCATTTGTAGTCGCCGTGGACCTAACTGGTTAAGACTTGGGAATCGCAATGTATGATCATGTTTTCTACCCCTACTGCTCTAGCGAGGTCTAGTCCTGCAATCAAGGCTTCGTATTTTGCCTCGTTATTTGTCGCATGAAATTCGAGTCGGATCATGCATTCGATCTTATCTTCTTCAGGGGAGAATAACACTACACCGGCTCCACCTGCTTGCCTATTAGAAGATCTGTCCGTGTAAATATTCCACAGGGGAATCTTTTCTGCCCCC
The DNA here is from genome assembly GCF_001633185.2 of Quercus lobata. NCBI lineage: Eukaryota > Viridiplantae > Streptophyta > Magnoliopsida > Fagales > Fagaceae > Quercus > Quercus lobata. Next base: position 10,467,480 of record NC_044909.1, on the reverse strand, counting down.
CGGCCGTCCATGAGAGTGAACTCGGCGATGAAGTCAGCCACAACCTATCCCTTTACGACCGTCCCCGGCCGGTACTGTATGTCGAATTCACTCAATTCTACAACCCATAAAGCTATCCGTCCTGTGGCTTCGGGGCCATTCATGACTCTTTTCAGAGGTTTGTCCGTTAGGACCACAATGGTATGCGCTTGGAAGTACGGCTTGAGCTTTCGTGCCGCAGTTACCAATGCGAAGGCCAGCTTCTCCGTCTAGGGGTACCTCTCTTCTGTTCCTCGAACACTCGGCTTGCAAAGTAGACGGGTCTCTGAGCTCCATCTTCCTCTCTTACCAAAGCAGCACTAACAGTGGCTTGTGAGACGACTAAGTATATTTATAGCTCTTCTCCTGGCTTGGATGGGTTGAGTAATTAGGGAGATGACAGATACGCCTTAAGGTTTTCAAACGCTTGTTGGCACTCGTCCATCCATTCAAATGACTTCTTCAATGTGCGAAAAAAGGGGAGGCATTTGTCTGTCGCCCATGAGACGAACCTATTTAATGCCGCTATTTTTTCATTCAAGCTTTGCACTTCCTTGACCGTCTTTGGTAGAGCTAGCTCCATTATGGCCCGTACTTTCTCTGGATTGACCTCTATACCTCTTTAAGATACCATGAATCCTAGGAACTTCCTCGCAATGACTCTGAATACACATTTACACAGATTTAACTTCATATTGTACGTTCAGAGCGTGTCGAAAGTTTCTCGAAGGTCACTTCAGTGGTTGTTTTCCCTTACGCTTTTCACTAGCATGTCGTCTACATAAACTTGCACATTCCTCCCAATCTGGTGGACGAACATCTTGTCCATCAATCTCTGATACGTCGCCCCTGCGTTTTTGAGTTTGAATGGCATTACTTTGTAGTAGAAAAGTCCCAGCTCGTAACAGAGGAAGTTTTTTCTTGATCAGTTTCGTCCATCTTGATCTGGTTGTAACCAGAAAAAGCATCCATGAAGCTCAGAAGTTCGTATCCTGCGGTTGAGTCTACCAAGTCGACCACGAGGAATGTTATGTCCTTAGTGATTTGCTGCGGGTAGTCGCCTACCGTTATTAACAATGTGATGGCACCAAGGGGGAAAACCCTTGTGCCTCCGAAACCAACGAAGGGGGCATTTATCGGGACCAGTTGTTCTCTGTTAATCCTCATTTACTGGAAGGCCGAGTAATACAGAATGTCTATTAAGCTGCCATTGTCAATTAGAACCCGGTGCATGTTATAATCTCCTACTCGTAGGCTGATGACAACTGCATCGTCATGTGGGTGGTGGAGACTTCGAGCGTCTTCTTCCGAGAATTCGATTACAGGGTTGTCGATTCATGCCATCTTAGGTACGGAGCCTGTCAACTGGATGTTTTGGACCATTCTGAGGTAGGTCTTACGGGCTTTTTTGGATGACCCCATTTCAGTTGTGCCCCCTACTATCATCCTTATATCTCCAATGGGGGGTCTAGGGCATTTATTCTCCTATCGTGAGGCTTGCTCCTATGGTGGATCCATCCTTTGCTTACGAACGAACCTCTGCAGTTTCCCTTGTCTTATAAAAGCTTCTATCTGCTACTTCAAATCGTAGCAGTCGGCTGTGTCATGTCCGTGATCATGGTGGAACCGACAGTACTTATCCCTTGACCTCTTATTGGGATCTCCCTTCAGCCTGCCAAGAAATGTCAAAGCTCCTTCATCTTTTATCTGCATCAAGACTTGGTCTATTGGGGCCATCAGCACTGTGAAACTTTCGAATTTCCTAGTGTGGGGTCCGGAGCGTCGATCTTCCCGTCATTCTCCAATTCTAGCCATCTTTCGACCCCTATCCTGCCGAGCATCTTCCTATCTTTCCCTCTTTCTAGGCTTCTCTTCTCAGGCCAATAATGCATCCTCCGCGTTCATATATTTGGTAGCCCTATAGAGCACATCCGACATGGTTTTTGGATCGTTCTTATATAGAGAAAATAAGAATTTTCCTTTAAGTAGGCCGTTGGTGAATTTTGCTACGAGTATTTTATCGTCTGCTTCATCGATTGAAAGGACCTCCTTATTGAAACGAGTTATGTAGGACCTCAACGTCTCATCCTCCCTCTGCTTTATGTTCATCAAGTATGCAGTAGAATTTTTATACTTGTGTCCCCTGATGAAGTGCGATGCGAATTGGGCACTTAACTCCTTAAAGGAACAAATGGAGTTGGGCGTCAGCTTGCTGAACCAGACCCTTGCAGGGCCCTTCAGTGTGGTGGGGAAGGCCTTGCACATGATCTCGTCCGATATCCCCTGAAGGTGCATGAGGATCTTGAAGGACTCCAAGTGATCCAGCGGGTCTTTACTTCCGTCGTAGTTTTCCCCCTGTGGCATACAAAACTTTGGTGGAAGGGGGAAAGAATTGACTATCATGATGAATGGTGAGTCAATTCGGTGGATCAAATCGTCGAGATCACTAGACACTCTCCCTTTGAGTGTGTTTATCATGAAGTCCATCCATTCTCTCATCATTTGCATCTCCGTGACAATGTGGGGCGGAGCCGTTTCAACAGTTGAGGGACGACTCATGTCCTACCTTTCGGGTTTGCTTGGGGCATTACTTCCTTCCGACCCCTCCTGGACCCTTTGTTCAGCACTGGTACCTTCTTGATCCTTCTCTTGGATACCCATGACTACGTTCTTCTGCCGTAGTTGCTCCTCTAAGACTTCGTTCTATTTGGTAAGGCGTTCCACCGCTACTGTGAAGGTTTGGACCTGTTTCTCCAGGGCAGTGGGTCATGGCTCATCTCCTTGAATGTTGTTAGTGGTTGCCATCGAGCGAGTAAGTACCATGCAACTCTTTGTCTAGGAAGCGTTTGTATGGCTTACAAATTGCTATCGATTCTCACAGACGGCGCCAACTGATGATGCTATAAAAATCACCAATGAGCCACACAGTCCTTGTACACTCGAAGCAAGACCTGCACAACAAAAAGAGAAGACCTAACAGAGAGCACTGGTGTGGTGCCGACCAAATACCTTCTGAAGGTCAAGTTAGAACTATTCTCATAACTCTAGAGTGCTAGAGAGGGGTGAATTATGCATACCTTTTTCTTGAGGGTATTTGGGTTTTTATAGTCGCATAGGGTCATACCCTAAAACTTGCAGAACAAGTCTTTTCCTTATAAGAAAGATACTCATTAATACGCATATATTCTAGAATTCTAGTCTCATCAGAACTCCATTCGTGTTGGGACTCTATGAATCAGGGCTAATCATGTGTCACAAGTATTTTAGGTTCCTTGGAGACTACGTGATGATGAGTTGGATGCCATGTGGCCACTCAACCCATCCACGCTGCGTCCGTCCTAATGTGACCCGTCCAATGCAAGTATATTCTTCTTATGTCGAGTCCATCAAGATGGATCCGCCATGTTTAATTTTTCCTCTTCATTAAGGAAGATGAATCAATGAAGATGCTCAAGGAAAGCCCATTCAGCAAAGTCCTTCAATCTGCACAGGTTTACACACTCGCCTTGATTCTCTACCATCATGATATATGATGCATGTTTTTTTTTTTTTTTTTTTTTTGGGTCATGGATTTGGATTGGCTCCTTATGGTTAGACATACTATTTCAAACTGGGTGTATTTTAAATTCATGATATTGTCATAAAATTTTGGTTTTGGTTAGTATTCAAGTGAGGATCACACATGCTTCATCGTGAGGATCACTAGTTTTAATTTTCCTTTCCACCTCTTGGGGAAAAATCTTATTAAAAAAAAAAAAAGTGACTCCTTAGTTAATGTTGTTTAAGTGAGGGCATTTTAGGTTTTTGCAGAAATTATTTTTTTGAATACAAAATACAATGTGTTAAGACTTGGAATGCGTTCTTTGCTTTTGCTCATTTCCACATAAGTCACCTAGACGATAAGTTAGTTCTTGTTCATATATAATGATTCAGGAAGTTCATAACTCAGTGCTGCCTGTAGCAAGGGTTACTTGGTATAAATGAGATAAAGTTTTTCATTTTACTGTTTAAGATTTGGGGAATTGTGTAATCGTACAGCCTATATGTTTAGTTAGTTTATATATCTATATAGTTATGCTTTCAAAAGGAATAATTTACTTGATTGTATATGATTTATTTGGAACGCCAAACCCAACTTACCTCCCAACATGATGTGGGAGAAGCAGTTTGGAGATAAATTGAAGTAATGATCAATTTAATGGCCTTTTATTTTATGTTATATTTTGGATTGTTGCATTGACTGATTTTATTCCTCTTATTTCACCATCTTTGTGAATGGGGCGATCTTTCTCTTTCCATACTAAAAACTTTTGATTCAAAAGTGGTGCAAAAAAGTGGCCAACTTTTTTTTTTTTTTTCCATTTCCATTTGTTCATATACTTCAGAAGAGAAGGACAAATTGCATAACTTAATTTTGCTATATTGTTTTAGTTCTACAAACTAATTGTTTATATGTTGCTGTAGGAAGCTTTTTTTTCTTTTTTCTTTTTTCTTTTTTTTTTGAGAATCAGGTAAGCGAAGTTTTATTAATCAAAACAAATCCATTTGGAATACATCCTCCAAATCAGCGGTAGTTCTTCCACCCATACATCAGTGTCAGCAGATAAAACTGCTCTTCGTGCAAGGGCATGAGCTAACTTGTTGCCCTCCCTCCTAACATGTTGAAAACTAATCCTTGTAAAATTAGAACATGAACCATGAATCTCTTTAATCACATGTCCAAAAAAAGTTTGGTTCTCCCTTTTGTTGGTGATTGCCTGGACAACCCGCAAGCTATCTCCTTCAACAACCACAGAGAAAAGACTTAACTCCCTTACAAAAGCAACTGCTCTACTACATGCTAAGGCTTCAGTAACATCCACTGAATGAGGCTCACAAATTTTCTGACTAAGGGCAACAATTATTTCTCCCTCACAATCGCAAACAACAACTCCAATACCTGCCATACCCGAGTTGCCAAAAAAAGCTGCATCAAAGTTGGCTTTAAACACACCTTTAGATGGAGGTAGCCAACACGTCGGAACTACTCTCCTTTGGATCTTGGGTGGCTGCTTATGGATCTCAAAGTACTCTGTCACCATAGTCTTTGCTCGCTTATTGACTTCGTGAAGGGGCCATGAAGGTTGCTTTTATAGAAGTCTATTGCGTCTCTGCCACAAGCTTCAAGCGATCGTAGAGAACCAAGCCACATGGAAGACCAATCCTCTACCCAGTACCGTTTCAAACAAGTCCATGAATGCCTAAAATTGAGTCTTATACATCACAGCAAAACTAACTTCAAATTTCCAAACCGCCTTAGCTTGATCACATAACCAAAGAGCATGCATAATTTTTTCTTGATGCACATCACAGAGGGAACAAGTCACATCTAATAGAATGTGTCTCTTGTGCAAATTCTCTTTGGTTGGTAAAGAGTCCTTAACAACTCTCCATATAAAAAGGCGAATTTTATTGGGGGCTTAGATACGCCAAATGCCCTTCCAAACCTTCTGATTCTCTGACGAAGTCGAAGCTTGTTCAGCCATGACTGAATCCGAGGCAAGCAAGTGATATGCACTTCAGACAGAATATTCCCCATCTGAGGTGAATGGCCAAACAAAGACATCATCCTGTTCAAGTCCACTGGCATGGATCCGTTTAATCTCCTTGGCCTCCCACCTCATAAAAGTGTGATCAATCAGATCCTCATTCCAAGATTGGGCATTGGGCATTAAGAGTTCACTAACCCATGAGATATCAGAATTTAATCTAGGAGACAAGATTTTACTATGTGCAAGGTCAGGTAACCATCTATGCTCCCAAACCTTTATCATTTGTCCATCACCAACACGCCAAATAGCACCCTACTGAATAACCTCCCTAGCCTGCAGTATGCTTCACCAAGCGTAGGAGCATTTTGCGGGTACAGCAGCATCAAAGATGCTCCCACTTAGGAAGAACTTCGATTTGAATACCCTATAGAGAAGGGTATCTTTTTGGTGAAAGAGCCGCCACACTTGCTTAGCCAATAAAACATTGTTGAAGTGCTGAAAATCCCTAAACCCCATGCCACCAACTGATTTTGAGGAACACAACGAGCTCCATTTCACCCAATGAATTTTCTTCTTCTCTTCTTGCCCCAACCAAAATTTCATAATCATGGTCTCAATATCCTTGCACAGGATAGTAGGTAGTCTAAACACACTCATAGAATAGGCCGGTATCGATTCTATTACAGCCTTGATCATGATCTCTTTGCCAGCTTGAGAGAGCAACTTCTCCTTCCAACCCTTCATTCTTACCCAAATTCGTTCCTTAACTAATGTGAAGCACGCTTTCTTGTTTTTCCTCATAAGTATTTTTCGTAGTGTTGAATCGCCTGTACATCAAGGGACTATTTTATAACTTCCTGGGACTCATCATCAGTCTTTTTGCTGAAAAACAAAGTGGTCTTATCTTTGTTGACCATTTGGCCAAAAGCAGCTTCATAAATAGTTAGCAACTCTTTAATTTTCTCACATTCAGCCAAGGTGGAGCGACAAAACAATAGGCAATCATCCGCGAAGAAAAGATGGGTAATCTTTGGCCCACGTCTACATAAAGAAAAGCCCTCAATTTCCCCACCAATGGAAGCTTTCCTCAAAATGGCATTCAAGCCCTCAGCGTAGAAAAGGAAAAGATAATGGGAGAAGGGATCCCCTTGTCTTATACCTCTAGTCGGGTAGATCATTCCTTTTGGTTCCCCATTCACCAATATAGAGTAGGAAACCGTCGTCACACATTCCATAATCAGATCAACCCATGACTGTTGGAAACCTAATCTCAGCAATATATTCTTCAAAAAGACCCATTCCACTCGGTTATAGGCTTTACTCATGTCGAGCTTGAGTGCTATGAAGCCTTTTTTCCCAAGGCAGCTAGTTTTCATATGATGTAATAATTCAAATGCTATCAAGATATTATCCACGATCAACTTGCCAGCTGTAAAAGCACTTTGTGTTTCTGAGATAATAGAATTAAGCAGTGGTTTAAGCCTGTTTGCTATAACTTTACTAATAATCTTATAAATCACATTGCCAAGGCTAATAGGCCTGAATTCAGTTACTATTTCAGGATTTTTAACCTTTGGTATTAGGGTAATAAATGTATGATTAATAGATTTCAGCAAAGAGCCTGAATTCAAACTAGAAAGAACAGCTTCAGTTATGTCCATACCAATATCTGGCCAGTACGTCTGAAAGAACAAAGGTGACATACCATCCGGTTCGGGGGCCTTTAGCGGAGCCATCTCTTTGATTGCAACTGCCACCTCCTTGACTGTGTACCTCTCAACAAGCTTAGCATTCATATCCTCAGTAACCACTGCTTGGACTCCATCCAAAACTGAATCCAGATTTTGAGGGTCTGAAGAGGTAAAAAGGCTTCCAAAGTAGCCAACAAGCAAGGTCGAGACAGCTTCTTCCTCCTTTTGCCATACCCCTTGATCATCCTTTAGGCCCTTAATGAAATTTCTTCTTTTTCGTTAGGTTGCGGTACCATGAAAATATCTGGTGTTTTTGTCATCACACTGTACCCACTTCACATGTGCTCCTTAATGCCACATCTGCTCTTCTCTATCCAAAAGTAAATTTAGTTCCGATTTCAACCTAATCACCTCTTGATAATCACCACTGTGACTTACTCCACTTTTTCAGTAGCTTCTTACATTTCTTTAGCTTCTTCAAGACTCTGTACATAGGTGCACCACTCGGATTAGATTCCCACGCTCTTGAGACCGTGTGGTGGCACCTTGAATCAGTAAGCCACATTGCCTCAAATCTAAAGGGCTTTCTTTTCCACCGTTGCTTTTCTCCCTCTAAATCCAAAGTTAGCAAGATTGGACAATGATCCGAAGTAAAATAGGACAAGTTTCGGATCCTACCTGTTAGAAATTTTGCTAACCAATCGTAGTTCACTACTCCCCGATCTAGCCATTCCCAAACCCATTCACCTCGGCGCCTACCTCTCCATGTGAAAGCAGGACCCGAGAATCCAAGGTCGACAAACCCACAGTGATCAAGGACGTCTCTAAACTGCTACATCTGGCTATGTGACCGAGGTGCACCTCCTCTTTTGTCTTCTACTTTCATTGTTGTAGGAAGCTACAGACTATAGTTCTGCCTCCTTTTGTGGCTATAGCACTTCGTCCAAGACCTGGTGTTTGGGATTATGTCCGTGTTAATGTCTTTGAACTCAGTGTGGATCATTTGAGCATTGCAGAGTATCTTCAATTTAAAGAAGAACTAGTGGATGGACAGTAAGGGATCTCTCTATTATTTAAATCTTGGGTGCTTTGTTTTATAATATTGTCCGTTTGGATACAACTTATTTTTGCTGAAACTGAAAACACTGTAGCAAAATTAATTTTTAAATGTGTGAATAGTACTATGGGACCCATTTTTTAATTTTTTTTAATAAAGTGACTGTGGGTCCCATGAATAGTGCCAAAACAGTGCGTGAACAGTGTTAAACAGTACGTGAACAGTGAATTTTGTCTCCTCTGAAATGCGTGCAAAAAAAAAAAAAAAAAAAAACGTAAACGCAAAACTCAAACGTGGATCCAAACCCACACTAAATATCCATTTGGAAAAAATTTATTTAGCTAAAACTGAAAACATTTTACTGAAAGTACCATAGATAAATGTCAAAGTTAGCTGAAATAGTAGTGAAACCCATGAATAGTACCAAAAAATGTAATGGGACTCATGAATAGTAACAAAAATATGTTGAATAGTAAAATAAACTGATAAAAATAATCAATGCCAAACACACACTAAATTTAGTCCTACAAGAAATGTTTCATATATCTAATCCTTAGCCATTCCCAATTTGTTTTAAATTCTACAATTATGGAAGTTGTGCTTGAAAGAATATCACTTTGTAACTATGGTGCATTTCCTCATGCACTTCATTTTATCTTGGATGGTGATAGATTCAATGTATGCTGTTTGGTTGAACATATGAGACATTTGACAAGTTTAAAATTGTTAGGAGGGTTACCTGATATCTCAAACTGTTTGGATTTGATTATATATGTATATGTTATGTAGGTGCGTACTGAGTCCCATACTGAGTGTTTAAAATTATTATTTTACATATAATTCTTCCATGTTTCATCTTCACCATTACAGGATTGTCATCCACTATGAGACCAATAAGAAATTGTGAAAGACAGAGATAATAGTGGAGAAGCATAAAACTAGAAAAGGATAGCTAGATAATACAAAGTGCATCTAATCTTCAAGTCCAAAAGTTACAGGACTGAGATCTGATCTAAGCTATAATACTTCATCACTACACAAGGGAAGTTCTTCTATTTTTATTTTTATTTTTCCATATGAAGTACTACTGGCTAGAAAGAAAAAAGAAAGTATTGAGAACAGCTTAGCATTATTGGTCTGCCTCGTTACTAAATATAGCTTTTCTCTTCATCAGATGAACTTGACTTTGCTCAGCGAAGTTCGCTGTGTATCCCACGGTAATTAGCATGGCCCGCAGTGTTGCTATTTGGCATGTTGCTATTGTTAATGGGCTCTTTCATCTGAGAAAACTGGCTACTATATTGATACCCCGGAGGAGGATAATAAGGCCTTCCTGTTCCAGACCTCCTAGGCCGACCATAGTACTTGTCTATTATGGCAAACCCTTCCAACCCAATCTTGACAAGCTCTGCCTGAGATGCCATGCTTAACTGCTTAACTAATCTACAAATCAAGTAACTTTCTCTTGCTCTCTTGGTATCAAGGTTACAGGCTAGGCCCCAATATATAGGAATCACAGAATGCTAGTTCACATGTAAACTAAATTTGGCCGGTGATTCTTTGTAGAATTTTTGGGATATGATCATTGATTTCTTTCAAGGGGCGGTGGCATGGTATTCTTCTTTTCTGGTCCAAAGTTATAAAGACCCAAGTATCTAGAACAACTGTACGTAGAAATACAAAAATAAATGTGTTATTTGAATGTTATTCGGTGGTTGTATAATTTATAAGATTCTTTCGTGGGAAAATCTATACTATTATTTGCATTGCAAGTTTGCAACCGTATGGTTATCTATACGTGAAATTTCTGACGTAATACTACTTAGCTCATCATGCTTTTGGTACTGAGCTTACTTATGAAGTTTAAAAATTCCCCTCTTTAATTAGCTGGGGTAGGCAGAAACTTGTCAGGGCGCTTATCCAATGCCAACATGGTCCATGGAAGAATGTTTCTTTAACCAAATTATTGAGATTGAGGACCTAGATAATATATAAAAAGAATATTTGAAGCCGTAGCTCACAGGGTACGTAGTTTGTTGACTATATATTAATGTTTTGAGCATCTTTCCTTTTCTTACTTTTCTTAATGACAAATATCTTCTAGTGGGGTTGGCAAATTAACACATTGATCCGCTAATGTTAGAAGCCTTTTTAGTGTTGACTGAGATTGAAGACTAGAGACTAGTGTTATACTGTACCAGCATGAAGTTCTCAATTGAGCAGTACTTTTTTCTTTTTTTCTTTTTTTTTTTTTTTTGAGAAACTCAATTTTCAATTGAGCAATACTACTTGCTCGATCGACCAAATCGAGAGTTTGGATCAAAAGTTTCAGTCGAGTGAGCCTATTAAGGAGAGCCACTGATTTGCAGGGCTATTTTTGGTTCTTCTAGCTCTAATTAATCTTCTTTCTCAAACTTAAGTTATGTTTCCTTAGCTATGCCCAAAACCAGTTAGGCTCATATTTTATTTTGTATTTCTTGTATTATTGCAATTTTTGGAATCTTGTTCACTTTAATGGTTAGGGAATTAGGCAATGATCTGCTCTGTCTATTCAACCAAATTCAAAATCACACCCAATATCTAATTTCTAAATCTAATTTGTTGCACTAGTTTTTGATATGTCAGACTCTTCGGTAGTCCTTGCCTTGTTTCTATAATATATACCGCAATTCATTCACATAGGGAGGAGAAGAGAGAAAGAGAATGATAATTAATGGAGGCGAGGCCAGAGATGCGCTTATGCATAGGATCGGAAGCTAGAAGAAAGAAACGAAGTAACAACTTGCATAATTACAGGAGAGCTAGAATATATAATAAAAAAAAATTAAAAAAAATTAAAAAAAAAAGGGTCTTATATTATTACAGGAGAGATGCTAGTAATGCCTCTATGTTACAAGCAAAGCATATTTTCTAGCTTGATATAGAAGATTATATTACTTCTCCAACACAAGAGGAGTATTTACAGTAGTTTTCACTTTTCACAAAGGATACAAGCAAGAGCTAGTATTTAAGCCCTGTACCGTAGCGATTTGCTTTGTATTCTGTAATCAGTATCCCACCATAGATCTCTGCGGCCATTTTGCTATTGATCTCTGGCTGTTTCTTAAAAACTTGATGACTTCCTTGATGGAAGTACTGCCTTTCGGCCTTCCTGGGCCGGGCGGAGTACTCTTCCAACAGAGCAAAGCCTTCCAATCCAGCCTTAACAAGGTTTGCCTGAGGTGCCATATTGCTCAAAATTAAGAACAGAACAAACAGATTACAAATCAGTTGTAGCTGTCTTGTTTTCCTGATACAAAGGTTACAGACGAAACCCCCTTTATATAGACCAGCAAACCAGCCTTGGGAACCTTATGGCCCAAGTAAGGAACGTTGAACCGAAATTTAATAAATTAAGAGAGAGAGAGAGAGAGAGAATAAGAACAAGGTCTCCTAACCTTTTCGTGATTCTTTTCCAAGATACAAAGTAGGGCTATAAATGAGTTTTGATTTTGTTGGACAATATATATTTTTAGCTTCTGATTTCAATTTTATTATCTTAGCATTTGTAGGATTTATAGTGGATCAATGGTGGGATTTACTTGAAATTCAAATATTACCCACTAGAATTTGGGGCTTGTCTTTGTTTGGCCATATTTCTAGATCTCATTAACCTAGAAAGGCCGAAGCCTTTTGAAAAATGTGGTCAGTCAAATGGTGGTTTGGATTTTTTAATTTACCATTTGTAAAAATAAAAAAAAAATTAAAAAAAAAAAAATCGTGCTATGTGTGTATTTCCCTAATTGTCCTTTTATTGGTGTGTATATGATACCATAAATATCATAGCACCCCCTATAGCTCATTATATAACTACTTTGCAGCTCTAATTGCTATCACAGATAATTATGAAGACTGGTATCAGGGTACCCTAATCAGGAGGCTCAACCTTCATAGGTTAGGGACTACCTTTCTTGTAAGTGATATGACATTTACAGTTTTGTATATTAATTTCATGGAAATTTTTAGAGTTTTACACGAACAAGTATTCAAAAATTAAGCATTTATTGACAAAATTTAGGATTAAACTTGGATAACTAGCTTGGCAAAACTCTAAATGATGATTTATCATAGCTCAGCTTCTGCTTTTTAGTAGGTTTCCGTTATACAAAATTTTGGCAAGGGTTGGAATCTAGCTAATTCAAACCGAACAAAAGTTATCAACAAAAAAACTCTTTAAAAAGTTTAGAGGACAAAAAAAGAAATTCTTGCAATTATATATATATATATATATATAAATAAAATTTTTGATCCCGTTCCTGATTCATAAAAGAATCGAGTTCGGGAGAAAAGATGAATTTAAAATATCAACCGTCTAGAAATACCAAAAAAAAAAAAAAAAAAAAAGGTATTATGGAGTTGTAGGTGAGCATAAAAATAAAATAAAAGTGTGTTATCTGGGTCTCATTTGGTAGAGTTGTTAAACAACTCATTTTCAGTTTTTAAATAACATTACACACTTTTTCATCCACACGTATTTTAAAAAATTACAAACAACATTACTCAAACTTCTCTACCAAACGAGTCTATGTCTTTTGGTGGATTTATAATTTTTTTTTCTTTTTTTTGGCGCTAAATAATGTATAATTTATTTGATTCTTTGGAACAATCTAGTCTCATTTGCATGCAATGATGATATAGACAGTACAGTCTCAAATGGATTTTTAAATCCAGCCATACGTGATATTTCTGACGTAATACTTCTTAGCTCATACTGTGCATATAGAGCTTACTTATAAAAAGCATTAATATTCCTGTCTTTCAATGGGGTAGGCAAGATTTGATAGGTATTGAATTGAGGTGGCAAGAAAAACAAAAACAACTAGAGAAAAGGTAGCAGAAAGTTGGTCATAAAGCTTATCCATTACAACATGGAAGCATATTTACCCAAATTATTGAGATTCAAATCATAGATAAAATGCATATATATATATATATATATATAAATATATATATATATTTTTTGAAGGGGTAACCCACAATACCTATTTTGTTTACCATAATGTTTAGAGCATCTTTCCTTTTGCGTCCTTTTCTCAATGGCTAATGTTAAGTTCTAGATTAACAAATTTCAATCTAATTTTAATTGAATTTATAATTTGCCATAAAAAATTTAAGATTACAAATCCAAAATAACTTAAGATGATAAAAGTTGAAGATTTTGACAAGGCTTTAATTGATACTCGAGGGATCGAACAAGTGTCTTCAACAATAATCTTTTGATCATGGTGAAAGGAGATTATCGTCAATTTCTCAATAGTGGCTCATATATATATGATCCTATATATGATCTATATTAACATTTTTGTAATTTGTTTTGTAAGTATAAGTACTTAGCATAATCCAACTAAATTTTAGGAGTCTGCACCTTAAACTTTCAAAATCTAGTTTTTTTTTTTTTTTAATATAATTTACACCTTATAAGTTTGTTAATTATCATTTTAATCCACTAAGTTTAAATTTTTTCATTTTAGTTTGTTAACTTTGACGACAATCATTTTTGTTAGTTCTTTCGTTATCATTTGGAAAACACCTCTAATCCTTTTAAAATGTCATCATTTCATGTTTGTAACATTAAAAAATGACTTAAAATAGTGTTATTTTAAGAGAGTTAACTGTGTTTTACAAATGGTAATGGATGGAAGAAATAATATATATGACCATGTTGACAAAGTTAAAGGACTAAATTAAAATTTAAACTTAAAGAACTACAATGACAATTGACCAAACTAGCTAATAGGGTGTATATTGTATTTTTACCTATTTTTAGGTTAAGTATGGAGTATAATGTAAAAAATTTAGCTCATTATAATGGTCTCTGAATTGGGCAGTCTGCACTTTATTGGAGCACATTCAAAATCTTACCTAATATCAAAGGGCGATGATTGTTACACATCAAATATCTAAATCAAATTGGTTGCACTGGCTTTTAATATATACGGCAGTACTCGATCTCTTCAGTAGTCCATGCATGGGGGGAGAGAAGAGAGAAAGAGACTAAGATAATTAATGGAGGAGATGTGCCCATATGTACAGTAGGGCTAGAAGAAATTAACAGACTAAACGCTTGCATAATTACAGGAGAGCAAAGATTATCAAAATAAGCTCTTATATCACTACACAGGAGAGCTTTAGAAGATACAAAGTGCTTGATTGCATGATTACAGGAAAGCTAGCTACCTAAAAGTGCTTTTGCTTTCTATATTACATAGCATTTTTGCTACAGAAGAGTACACATATTACTTCTATAATACAAGAGGAGTATCTATAGTAGTTTACACAAAGTATATGCAAGAAAGAGCTAGTATTTAAGCCCAGTACCAAAGAGAATTACTTTTTCGTTAGTAACATCTGTAACCAGTGTCCCACCATTGATCACTGGAGCTGGCATTTTGCAAACGATCATCACGATCTCTGGCTGTTTCTTTTGAACTTGACTTCAGTGATGAATACTGGGCCTCCTCAACCGGCCATAGTATTCATCTAATAGTGCAAAGCCCTTCATTAATTCTAATCTTAACAAGGCCTGCCTTTGCCTGAGATGCCATTTTGCTCAAAAGATCAACAACACAAACATGTATAGAACTCAATTAATTGTCTTTGTTTTCTTGATGCAGTCTAAGGTTATAGGTGAAACCCCCCTTATATGGAACTTCCAGCAAGTGACTCTATCTTTCCCACCTTATGGCCCAACAGAGAGAACGTTGAACAGAATGTAAAAAAAGAGAGAAAAAAACGAAGCCTCCCACCAATGGTGAATGTTGATTCTATTCAAAGATGCAAAGTAGGGATAGCTTAGAATTTTATGAATAGATCACTAATCCGCTTGTAGAAAATTCTTATTTGTTCTAATATATTTTATAAACAAGCTTAATTCAAGCCTAAGTTTAAGCTTGTTTATTAAACAAGCTAGTCTAAATATTATAATGTACTTATGAAATTTTCATATATGTATGAAAAAAATAATTGTGTTAGTGCTTATTTAATTATAATTATATTTATTGTTATTATAATTCAATAGTTAGAGGTAAAAGATTTAAACATTTAAATGTCTTCTTTGAAATTTCTCAAATGTGCCAATTGAATTATAAAATTCTTGATGGATAAGTTAACTAGATAATTTCTCATGCGATCCGTGGATACTTTGCAAATTCATTTGAAATATTTTTTATGTTTTTTAAGACCTATTTATAATACTTAGTTTGTTGTATAATATTTATGTTTTACCAAAATATATTGTTAAATACTTTGAAATTCAGTTTTCTTAATTCTTATTATATATATATATATATATATATATAATTGTCAAAGAATTGGTATCCTAATATTAAGTGGAATTGCTCTACTCATCTAAATTTTCGAGATTGGAACAGTCAAATTTTTCGACATTTGTAAGAGACTAACATATTATATTATTTATGGCTCCAATTGTTATCTCATATAAATAATAAAGGAGACTGGTATATATAGGGGCACCTTAACTAGTAGGCTCAGCCTTCATAGGTTAAGGACCACCTTTCAAGCAAGTTTTATGAAATTTATAGTTTTGTTTATTTCATGGAAATTTTTAGAGTTTTACACGAGCAAGTATTCAAAATTAATCATTTATTGACAAAATTTAGGATTAAACTTGGATAATTAGCTTGGCAAAACTCTAGACGATGATTGATTGCAGCTTAGCTTCTTAGTAGCATTTCAACAACACTTCCACAGTATGATTGGATTTCAAGCTTGGAACAACAAGATTTTTGGCAAAACTTCCATAGTCAGGTCGGAATCGGGTTTTGAATCACACAAAATTTTGGCAGGGCTTCTGCCGTCAGGTTGGAATCTAGCTAATTCAAACTGAAAAAAAGTTATCAACAAAAGACTCTTTAAAAAGTTTAGAGGATGAAAATAAATAAAAAATTCATGCAATATTATATATATTTGGTTCCGTCCCTGAGTCATATATTTGGGAAAAAATGAATTTAAAATATCAACTGTCTAGAAATACAAAGAGAAAATTGTATTTGGAGTTATAGGTGAGCATAAAAAAAAATTTAAAAAAAAAAAAAAAGTGTGTTATCTAGATGTCTGTCTTTCGGTAGATGTATAATTTTTTTTTTTTTTTTTTTTTTTGTGTGTGCTGCATAATGTATTTAATTTATTTGATTCTTTGGAACAATCTAGTCTAATTTGCATGCAATTAATGATCACATAGTTATCTTAGAAAGTGCAATCTGCAAATAGATTTTTAAATCCTGCAATATGTGAAATTGTTGGGTTTTGTGGAGCTTAGTTGTGTTTGATCTGGGTTATGATCTGACCCGAAATAATATTACTATGGTTTTTAATGGGAGATTTTTTGAGATTTAGTCCATGCAGCGAAGGCTTGGGGGTTTGGGAGTAACGCTCCAAGATAAAAAAATTTGGCCCATTTTGTAACTCATTGTGAATCCTATGCGCAAGATAGAAAAACTGTTGTTTTGGAGATTAGGATTTCATGTAGTTTTTTAGAGAGAAAACTGTACTGCCAGCTATCGCATCTTGTAATTTTCACTATGAATAGTAAAATCTCTGCAACTCCGTAGACGTAGACAAATTATCAAACCACATAAATATTGTCTTCTGTGACTGTTTTCTTTAGCGCATATTTTCTCTATTTTTGCATCTCACAAATCTAAAATTTTGTATTTATTCCCTACAGAAATTTCTGACGTAATACCTAATAGCTCATGTTGTGCATATTAAGCTTACTTTCTTTTCTTTTCTTTTTTTGAGGAACGCATATTGAGCTCACTCAAGAAGCATAAATATTCCTGTCTTTCAATGGGGTAGGCACACTAGCAACTCCACGTTAGAGCTAGGTGGTTATAGGACCACCCTGACCTGAAAATATATATATATATATATAATTAAAAAAAATTAATTATTTTACCCTTAAAAAAATGTGTGACCACCCTTATAATTTTTTTAAACCCACTAAATTTTTATACTAAGGCTACAACTCCACTCAATATTTTTTTTATTGAATATGAATTTTGACAAATTCACAATTAGATTTTTTTTTTTTTTTTTTAATATCCTCCATGCTTGCTAAACTTCAAGAAGATCAAAGATCAATAGCTTATGTCATCAATCAAATGTTTAAATTTCAAGTTGTTGTAGTCTAAAATTATATACAAAGAATAAGTTTATGGATCAAATAGTAAATAACATCCGATTGATATAAAATTTGACATGTGTTTTAAGAATATAAAAAACATGCAATTTAACAGTTATATTTTTAAAATATGTAGCCATATTAATTTGTTTAATGAAAGTTAAAATCTTAGGCTACAACTAAGTTTGTAGTCAAATTTTGTCCTCAAACTTGGTTCCTCTTAACAATATATTGAGCCCTTACCCAAAAAAAAATAAAAAAATAAAAATCCAAGAAAAATTTTATTTAACTAAAATTTTGAAAAAGATGTAGCTTACAGCATTGATAATGAGATTATCATGCCATGATTTCAAATAAAAATATTTGTAGAAAGAAATTGTAAGACATTATGTATTGGGGTGTCTTTCTTTTTTTCTTTTCTTTTTTGCTTTATTTTTGGTTGTTGTCAATATATAAATTGTAGTTGCACGATTTTCCTGGTCCAAACCCTACTGATCAGGCCTTGGCCCAAGGTGCAACACACAATAAATCTTTGTAGAGGATGGGTCAAAGAACTTAGTCTCAGTGAACTTAGTCGGTCTGATGCATGGTCAATATTATTGCAGAAACAAAAACACAAGAATGGATATCTAACAAAAGATTCTATTTCCTGAGTACAGAATACATTTCTTCATCCCCCTCTTTGAGGGACTCCACTACATTATATAGCTTTCTCATTCTTATCTGAACCTTACACTTGTTGATCATCTAAGCCCCCATTTGAGCACATGTCCTATCAAACACCCTTATCACTCCCTTATGAGTTGCAGTGGCCAAGGTAGTACTGTTCAGGGGTCTTTTCCTCATTAATGCGGCCAAGAGGGTGGTTGTGACACATTTAATGTGGTGGTGGCAGCTTTCCATGAGATATTTTGGATTTTATTCTTTTTTATATGCTTGGAGGATGAATTGCAGTGGTTAGGGTGAGCTCTTGGTCCGGACTTCGTAATGTCCGAGGAGGAGTTACTCCTCGAACAGGTTTCCTTTACCGCAATTGGGCTTGAATAGTGCTTTGGCTATGACTTCTCCTCGGACAGGATGCTTCTCGGACGGGCCCGTAGTTTAACTAGCCCATCATTTTGGGCCGGGCCCCACCATAGCCCCTCAAAACTCCGGTTTTTATCTCCTTCCGAGGAGAAAAGCAGGGTTTTGATGTTAGTGAGAGGATAGAGGTAAGGAGGGCTTGGGGCGCGCGTGCGGGCAGTTACTTTGGACACACTACAATTTACGAGGCGCGGCCATTTACTTCCGGAGGCTTTCTGTCCCCTTCATCCAACGGTGAGGCGTGGATCGAACGGCCATCATTTTTTCTCGAATTTTTAGGCAGGAGCAATATTTTCTCTCTCCTCCCGGCTATATAAGATGTCAGAGAGGTTCAGTTTTCTTTTTATCGGCATCTCATAAACTCCAGAGGATTCCAGAGAACTCCATCGAACTCCAGAGATCTACGAATACTTGCGTCCGCTAAGCCTCCATAACCGTTTTTCGTGAAGCGTCTCCTCTAAGAGAGATTTCCAGGCATCCCATTGAGCGTTTTGTGAAGGTATCAGTAAATTTCGTTCATTTCGCCATTTCGATTCCCTCCTCGTACTTTACTTTTCTCCTCGGTCTTTATTTTCATTCTTCCAGTTCAACTCAGATGGGTAGATTCGAAAAACTAGTAAATACTCCGGCCGCTATGGAGGCCTTTAGGGCAAAATACCACATTCCCCCGGGGGTGGGGCTGCAGTACTGTCCTCTTGAAGGAGTATTGACAGATAGAGGCGAGGGAGAAGTTGTTATCCCTATGATTGCTTTCATAGAGGGAGGGATGACACTTCTCATGCGTAGGATTACAAGGGAATACCTATTCAACCATAGGTTGATGCCGCATCAGTGTGCCCCAAACATGTTCAAGATACTAGGCTGTGTAGACGTCCTAGACGAGCGAATGAATTTAGGCCTTACCTGGCACGATGTGGTTTATCTGTACGAGTGTCACCACATCGAGAACGAAGGGTATTATCTTAAATCCCGGTCCGAGGTCGTTAGGTTGATCTCTTATCTCCCAATATCCAATAAGACCGTGAAGAAGGATTTCCTTATTGCTTCGGGGGAGTGGTTCGATGGTATTCATTGTCCAACTTGGGCAAGAATCCCAGGTGCGGCGTCTTTAGGGCCAATCCTTTTCGAGAAAGGTTTTAGTATTGGGGGGTTATTTTTCTCGCTTTCTTTACAATTGAAAATTTTCGTGAACTAATCCCACTTTTCTTGGACGTTTGCAGATAAAGTTCATGTCACTCCTCGGCTAAGCCTCGTGAACGTGCCGGCGTTGAACTACCTTCTAAGGTCGGAAATTTATGTTACTGAGGACGGACAGTTGCGTGCGGCTTATCTGGTTCTGGGCTATCAACCTCTAAGCCGCTCCTTCCAAGCTATCGGTCACGCCATAAGGGCTGGCAGTCCGAGGTTGGCTAGGATTGACGTGTCTAAGACCGAGTTCCTAGCTCGACGCGATCTTCCACCAGTCGTACTACCCGGCGTTCGAGATCCCTATCTAGCAGAGCAACTACCTCCGCCAGACGACCCTAGCGTTGCTGTTCCGGTTGAAGGGGAAACCGAATCATCTCGTTTTTCCCTTGAGGAAGAGATAGACGAGTTTTATTTTGAGGAGGAGGTTCAGCAAGCCCCCTTGGTTGAGCTTTCTGATCCTGAAGGAGAGCAGGACCAACACTCCGCAGTTGGTGCTCCCTTAATCATAACCTGCTCGGACGACCCCTCGAACGAAGAGATAGAACCCATGGCCGGGAAGGGAAAGACTTTACGGGAGTTGATGGCCTCCCGAGGGAAAGGTCAGTCATCAAAGGGACCAGCTCAGTCACAGGCCCAGACCCTTCCTCCTGTGGTCCCTCAAGATCCCTAGGACCTCGGCCTTAAGGTTAATCCGGACCTGAAGAAGAAAAGGCCGGTTGAAGTTCCTGAGGAGGGTGAGGTGGTTGCCCAGCCGACCAAGCAGCAAAAAACCACCCGGGCGCCAAGGAGCAGAAGGGGTGACTCCGTGGAAAGTCGGGATGAGGAGAACCGTGCTGAGGTGCGCGCTACCCCGCGTACATGGAGCCCCAAGTTGGAGCTAGATGGGATTGCCATCCCCTACAATGCGTAGATACGAGAGTATAACCGGGGCCGAGCAGGGTACGTAGCTGATGCCTTGGAGCAACCCTTACTCCTTCCTCGAGATATGGAGGCCTATAGGCGGTTCTCTCAGCCCGAGATTTTCCTATCCCTCAAAAGGGATCTCGCGATGGTAAGTGATCCTTTTACTATTTTATTAATTTATTTAACCCTGTTAAATTTTAAACCAATCTTGTTTCGTTCGCAGATTACTCAGCAGGTATTTGTGGCTGAGGAGTTTTGTCGTGATAATCGCAGTCGGGCTGAGGCTGAGACCCAGTCTCGGACGGAGATGGAGAAAGCCTTGGGGTCCCTCAAGCACGATCACCTTGAACTCACGGAGAAGTTCAAGGAGTCGGAGAAACGGTGCAAGAGTGCAGAGGTCGGTTTAAAAAGTGCCGAGACCCAAGCGGAGGATCAGCGTAAAGAGCTGTACGTGACCTAGACCAACCTTGCCACTAAGAAGCAGGCAGTGCTAGATCTCAAGACTACCCTACAAAAAGTCGAGGATGAGCTACGGCGGGTCAAAGAAGAGTCCCAGCTGATCCGAGAGGCAGCTGAGGCTGAAAAGAAAGCTCATCTTCAGCTCGAGGTCCAAGAAACGGAGGCCAGGCTGTCAGAGGAGATCCCCGAGGTGTGTAGGGAATACTGTAGCATTTCATGGGCTCGCGCCCTTGATGCTGCAAGAATTCCTGCGGATTCGGCACTGAGACTACCTGAGAACGTCTTCTACCCTCAGGAGATCCGAAAGAATCCTGATGGCGCCCAAGCAGTTTCGGAGCAGGATCTGGCGGTGCCTGATGCCGTCCCCGCGCTTGATAAAGCGAAGGATCCTGCCACGGACTCTACCACCGAGGCTCCTCCTCCTCAGCCAGAGCAGAAAAAAGATCCTCCTGTTAAGGCTTAATTTTTAGGCTTTTATTTTTTGTATTCCCTTTTTTTTTTTTTTTTGAATGAGAGTCGTCCTGTTTTTGCGTTCTTTTGTAAGGACCTCTCTTTGTATTGACCTCGGAATATTAATATAATGCTTGCTTTGCTTTCTATGGATGTACGCTAGTACCACTCCTTTCTTTTTTAAACATTTGCAACGACATAAATAAATATCAACGGTCGAGATAAAAAGGATGCTGGGCAGCGAATTTGAATGAGGGTTGCAATGGTGCTAGACTACGCGCACGCCTCAAAATTATTTCCCTTAAGTAATAATTTTCCAAACTGTCAAGTAATAATTTCCCCTAAGTCTGTGGTCCGAGGAGCCATGCAGGACTTAGGTTTTGTTTAGAACTTGGATAAATCGTCATAAGTAATAATTTCCCCTAAGTCTATGGTCCGAGGAGCCATGCAGGACTTAGGTTCTGTTTAAAACTTGGATAAATCGTCATAAGTAATAATTTCCCCTGAGTCTGTGGTCCGAGGAGCCATGCAGGACTTAAGTTCTGTTTAAAACTATGAATAGTTGCCATAAGTAATAATTTCCCCTAAGTCTATGGTCCGAAGAGCCATGCAAGACTTAGGTTCTGTTTAAAACTTGGATAAATCGTCATAAGTAATAATTTCCCCTAAGTCTGTGGTCCGAGGAGTCATGCAAGACTTAGGTTCTGTTTAAAACTATGAATAGTTGACATAAGTAATAATTTCCCCTAAGTCTATGGTCCGAAGAGTCATGCAGGACTTAGGTTCTGTTTAAAACTATGAATAGTTGCTATAAGTAATAATTTCCCCTAAGTCTGTGGTCCGAAGAGCCATGCAGGACTTAGGTTCTGTTTAAAACTTGGATAAATCGTCATAAGTAATAATTTCCCCTAAGTCTGTGGTCCGAAGAGCCATGCAGGACTTAGGTTCTGTTTAAAACTATGAATAGTTGTAAATAGACCAGTAGGCACAGGATAATCACGAAACAAAACATAGGCTAAGCCATTTTCATTAATAATAATATCTTCTGAGGTTATTTACATTCCATGGTCGAGGTACAGTTTTTTCATCCAAATCTTCTAGATAGTAGGCGCCTATTTCGGCCACGGATGTGACACGATATGGTCCTTCCCAATTGGGCCCCAGCTTGCCCCAAGAGGGGTTTTTTGCGCTGCCGAGAATCTTTCTCATTATGAGATCACCCGGACCTAAAGGTCGCAGTTTAACATTGGCATCATACCCTTGTCTTAGCTTCTGGTGATAATAGGCCATATGGATCGTTGCTTTTTCCCTTCTTTCCTCGGCTAGGTCTAGACTTCTTCCCAATAACTCGTCGTTACTGTTTGGGGTAAATGAGTTAGACCTCAGTGTGGGAAAGTTGTTCTCGACTGGGAGCACGGCCTCAGCCCCATTAGTCATCGAAAAGGGGGTCTCACCGGTTGATCGTCACGGCGTTGTCCGATAGGTCCATAAGACGTGTGGGAGCTCTTCTACCCATCTCCCCTTTGCCTCATCCAGTCTTTTCTTCAGTCCGTTCACTATGACCTTGTTCACGGCCTCGACTTGCCCATTTCCTTGGGGGTAGGCGGGAGTGGAATATCGGTTAATGATCCCAAACTCACGGCAATACTCCCTAAAGCTCTTACTGTCGAATTGAAGACCGTTGTCTGAAATGAGTGTACGTGGAGTTCCGAAGCGGGTGATAATGTTCTTCCAGATGAATTTTTGGGCGTCCACGTCCCTAATGTTGGCCAAAGGTTCAGCCTCCACCCATTTAGTGAAATAATCGATTCCGACTATTATGTATCACTTGTTCCCTGCAGCTTTGGGGAAAGGACCGACAATATCAAGACCCCATTGTGCGAACGGCCATGGGCTAGAGAGGGGGTTGAGGACCCCTCCAGGTTGGTGGATATTTGGGGCGAATCTCTGGCACTGATCACACTTCTTAGCGTATTCTTGGGCCTCTCTTTGCATGTTCGGCCACCAGTATCCTTGGGTAAGTGCCCTGTGTGCCAACGACCTTCCTCCGATATGACTTCCACAAATTCCCTCGTGTAACTCTTCAAGTAGAGGCTCGGATTCTTCTGGATGTATGCAGAATAGGTACGGCCCAAAGTAGGAGCGCCGATATAGTTTGTGGTCCTCTAATAGCCAGAACCAAGGAGCATTCCTACGTATCTTCTCGGCCTCTGATTTTCCCTCCGGTAGGATGTCGTTCTGGAGGAAGTTTCTTATGGGGTCCATCCAGCTAGGACTCTTTCTGATCTGATGGACCTGGGCCGGGTTTCTTCTAATGGGACTTGCCTGGGCTAGATCTTCAACAAGGATCATTTGCGACAGATTATGCACCGAGGACCTGGCGAGAGTGGCCAGCGAGTCTGCATGGGTGTTTACACTCCTGGAAATGTGCGTCAGATTGAAGGACTTAAAACTCGTCTGTAGGCGTTTGACTTGTCCTAGATACCCTTGCATCCTAGCATCTCTAGCTTCCAGCTCGCCCGTCACTTGGCCGACGACCAGTCTGGAGTCCGAGTACGCTTCTATTACCCTTCCGCCCAATCTTTGAACCATCGTCATCCCTTGAAGTAATGCTTCGTATTCGGCTTCATTGTTCGTAGCCGAGAACCCAAGTCTCAGTGATTTTTCAATGGCAGCACTGTCTGGCGATACTAAAACTATTCCAACTCCGAATCCTCTCTGGTTGGCTGCGCCATCCACATAGACCTTCCAATGCAAGGTTCCTCCTGCTGAAATTGTGCCAACCGATTTTCCATCCATGTCTTTTTGCTCGGTTATTATTTCTACAGAGGGTTCAGCAAACTCCGCTATCAAGTCTGCAAGTACCTGACCTTTGATGGAGGATCTGGGCATATATTTAATATCAAAGGCCCCCAAAAGCGCACTCCATATGGCAATCCTTCCTGTGTAATCAGCGCTTCGAAGCACTGCTCGAAGGGGAAGCTGAGTCAGGACGATGACCGTATGCGCCTGAAAGTAATGAGGGAGCTTCCGTGTGGCATGTACTATCGCCAGAATTGCCTTTTCTAAAGGTAGGTATCGCACCTCGGCCTCATGTAATGATTTGCTCACATAGTAAACCAGTCGCTGCACCCCATTATCATCCCGTATCAATACCAGGCTTACAGCATGGGGAGCTACAGCGACGTACGCAAACAGCACCTCGTCTGCCTCAGGACTGGACATGATGGGTGGTCGTGACAGGTATTCCTTAAGCTGCTAGAAAGCCCGAACACAATCCTCCGACCATTCAAACCCTTTCCACTTATTTATCAGGAGGTAAAAAGGTCGACATCGATCCGTTGATCGCGATATGAACCGGTTTAATGCTGCAATCATGCTAGTGAGCTTCTGCACTTCCTTCAGATTCTGAGGAGCCTGTAGGCTGTTAATTGCTTTGATTTGATAGGGACTTACTTCTATTCCCCTGTGGGTTACCATGTACCCTAAGAATTTCCCAGACCCGACCCCGAATGAACATTTAGAAGCATTCCGCCGCAACCGATGCTCCCTCAAGATAGCGAAGATTATTTCAAGGTCTTTCACGTGCTCGGACGCCCTTCTATGTAAACCTCAATGATCTTGCCCAGCTGTGGCTCGAACATCCGGGTCATCATCCTTTGGTAGGTTGAGCCTGTGTTCTTCAACCCAAACAACATCACCTTATAGTGATAATTTCCGATGGGCGTCATGAAAGCCGTCTTCTCTTGGTCTTCTAGCGCAAGGGGTATCTGATGATAGCCCTAGAAGGCATCCAAGAAGCTCATTCGAGGGTGACCAATGGTTGCATCCACCAATTAGTCGATTCGGGGTAGGGGGAATGGGTCCTTTGGGCACGCCTTGTTCAAGTCCGTGAAGTCCACGTAGACCCTCCACTTCCCTGTCTTCTTCCTTACCACCATCGTGTTTGCCAACCATTCGGGGTAAAAGACCTCTTTAATAGCCCCTGCTTTTTTCAGTTTTGCCACTTCGTCTCTTACGGCACTGGCATGTTCCTTTGAAGGGCGTCGGGGTGGCTGCTTCTTCGGAGTGGAAGAGGGGTTGACGTTCAGGTGGTGACAAATAAGGCTAGGATCAACTCCCGGGGCGTCGTAGGCGTCCCATGCAAACACATCAACATTTCCTCTGAGAAATCTGACCAGTTCCTCTTTTTCTTAAGAAGGCAACTCAAAGCCGACCTGAAAAAACTTCTCCGGGTCGTTGTTAACAGCGAACTTATCTAAACTTTCACACCTTATCTCCTCGGCTAGCCCATCGCCTTGCCCTGCCGAGGCAGCTGGTTGCTATAAGCTCTCTGGGGCCGAGGATTCAGCACAGGGCCGATGTAAGATGGCGGCCACCATACACTGCCTGGCCACGGCCTGATCTCCTCGGATCTCTTCTACTTGTCCTCTGGATGGGTATTTTACTTTTTGGTGAAGTGTGGAGGATACGGCTTCTAGGGCGTGGATCCATGGCCTGGCAACTATTGCGGTGTAGGGTGAGTAGGCGTCGACCACGATAAAATTTACCTCCACCACCTCCGACCCCGTCTGTATGGATAGTCGGATCTGCCCCTTTGGCGTAACAATCCTCCCTTCGAAGCTGAGAAGGGAGGAGTCATAGGCTGTCAAATCTTCCGGCTTCAGGTTCAGCCCTTTGTATAGATCAGGGTACATTATCTCTACCGCACTTCCCGAGTCTACTAACACCCTTTTTACATAAAAGCCTCCAATTCTTAACGTAACCACCAAGGCATCGTCGTGAGGTTGAATAGTTCCTCTCTTATCCTCGTCCGAGAATCCCAGTATCAAAGAGCTTCACTTTTGACCTTTTGGATTCCCTTTGCCTGTCCTCGGAGGGGAGCCAATCAACAGCCAGTACCCTGGGGAGGGGTGGCCCAGTTCTTCCTGGTGCGGCGAGGATGACATGTATCGTTCCAGCGGGGGGTCTTAAGGACACATCCTTTCGAGACTCTTGTATTGCTTGACCGGGATGGCCGCTCGAGGGGTACAGAAGGTGACGTAATTTCCCTTCTCGGACCAACTGATTTAGGTGATTCCATAGATTCCTGCAATCCTTGGTGGTATGCCCATGGTCCTGATGATAGTGGCAGTATAGGTTCTGGTTACGTTTGGAAGGGTCTCCAGCCATCTTTCCTGGCCATCTAAAATAGGGCTCATTCCTTACTTTCTCCAGCACCTGTTGTACTGGCTCCCTGAATACGGCATTCACTGTCTGTGGGTTGCTCTATCCAGCCTGTCGCGAGAAATCTCTCCTCGGCTGGCTAGGATTATACCGTTCCGACCTAAAATCATTTGCTTTGGGGGGGATGACCTTCTCCTTTCCCCTTCCTTGCAGCTGATCTTCCTCCACCCTTTTGTACTTGTCGATCCTATCCATCAACTGATGAACGTCGGCAACTGGTTTACCAGTGAGGGATTTCCTTAAGCCATGCTCGGTGGGACGACCGCTTTTGAACGTGCTGATAGCAACATCATCATGGTTGTCATCTAAGTTGTTATACACCTCCCAATATCTATCCGAGTATGCTTTCAGGGTTTCTCCTTCGTGCATGGATAAGGACAATAGCGAACTGAGGGGTCGAGGGACTCTGGTGTTTGTGATAAAGCGGGAGCAGAAAGCCTGAGTGAGCTGCTTGTAGGAGCCTATGGAATTTGTCTTTAGGCTGTTGAACCACCTCATCGCCATTGATCCCAAGCTGGATGGGAAGATTTTGCACATTAGGGCTTCATTTCGCGAGTAGATTGCCATTTTTTGGTTAAACTGACTTACATGCTCTAACGGGTCTGCTCGGCCGTTATAGATGGCGAACGCCGGTTGGTTGAAGCGCCGAGGTAGCTTAGCCCCTTCAATTCTATATGTGAAGGGTGACCTTGAAACCTGGTCCAGCGCCTTCTTCATAACATCGTTTCCCGAACCCTTGCTGGATGGGCTCTCATACTTCAGTACAGGGCGTGGTTCCCTTTCGTAGGAAAAGGTTTCACGGGGGCGGGGGGGGGTCCTTAACCTCCGTCGGTAACTCGCATCCTCCGCATTAGAGGACGCGTCTAAGTCAGAGGGAGATCGTTTTCGCTGCACACATCGTAACTTCCTTTTCAGGTCATCTATCTCTCGCTGCATGGCCTGATGACTATTTCGCCTCTGGGACACGTGACTACCTATCTGAGTGTGACTCTGGCTCGTCCGGATAGTATGCACACTTCCCTCACGATTCCCTCTACCGCCTGGGTTGGCCGGGTTATTTTGCCTCTGGGGCTCAGCGGGTTGTGTCTCTTGGGAGTTGGCCTGGTGAGGATTCTCCTGGTGTGAACCTAGTTCTGCCATGCTCGACCGTTATGCCAGCTGATACCCTAGTTCTTCCCACAGACGGCGCCAATTGTAGTTGCACGATTTTCCTGGTCCAAACCCTACTGATCAGGCATTGGCCCAAGGCGCAACACACAATAAATCTTTGTAGAGGATGGGTCAAAGAACTTAGCCTCAGTGAACTTAGTCGGTCTAATGCATGGTCAATATTATTGCAGAAACAAAAACACAAGAATGGATATCTAACAGAAGATTCTATTTCCTGAGTACAGAATACATTTCTTCGTCCCCCTCTTTGAAGGACTCCACTACATTATATAGCTCTCTCATTCTTATCTGAACCTTACACTTGTTGATCATCTAAGCCCCCACTTGAGCACCTGTCCTATCAGACACCCTTATCACTCCCTTGTGAGTTGCAGTGGCCAAGGTAGTACTGTTCAGGGGTCTTTTCCTCATTAATGCGGCCAAGAGGGTGGTTGTGACACATTTAATGTGGTGGTGGCAGCTTTCTATGAGATATTTTGGGTTTTATTCTTTTTTATATGCTTGGAGGATGAACTGCAGTGGTTGGGACGAGCTCTTGGTCCGGACTTCGTAATGTCCGAAGAGGAGTTACTCCTCGGACAGGTTTCCTTTACCGCAATTGGGCTTGAATAGTGCCTTGGTTATGACTTCGCCTCGGACAGGATGCTTCTCGGACGAGCCCGTAGTTTAACTAGCCCATCATTTTGGGCCGGGCCCCACATAAATTTATCTTTTTTATTTGATTTTGTTTAGTTTTAGTTTCTTCATGACTACCTGAGAAAAAATCTTGGAACCGCCATTGAGTAGACAAGATTTGATAGGAATTGAATTGAGGTGGCATGAAAAACAAAACCAAATAGAAAAAAAGGTAGCAAAAAGTTGTTCATTGCGCTTATCCATTACAACATGGAAGCATATTTACCCAAAATTATTGAGATTCAGATAATAGATAAAATGGATATATATTTGGAGGCATAGACCACGATACCTATTTTGTTTACTTTACCATAATGTTTAAAGCATCTTTCCTTTTGCGTACTTTTCTCAATGGCTAATCTTAAGTTCTAGATTAACAAATTTCAATCTAATTTGATTGAATTTATAATGTGCCATCAAAAATTTAAGATTACAAATCCATGATACAATTTAAGAAGATAAAAATTAAGGATTTCAACGAGCCTTTAATTGATGCTCAAGTGATCGAACAAGTGTCTTCAAAAATCTTTTGACCACGGTGAAAGAAGATTATCGACAATTTCTCGATAGTGGTTCATTGGTGAAGAATCAATACCATCTATTAGGTAGGGTTATTACATGTTTAAGGTCACACCATATTATGATGTGATCACTCATCGCAATTGTACTTTATAGTATTTTCTTTCAAACTAGTTTGGAGAAAAATTACTTTAAGTAGTTTATAAAAATTTAATTATCCACTAGCAATTTTTTTTTTTAATATATGATCTATATAACATTTTTGTAATTTGTTTGGTGATTTAAAAGGTCATATGATTAAAATACATTAGAGTAATCCTATCCTTGAGTTTAGAGTTAAGTATAATACAACTAAATTTGAAAAACAACACTAATCCTATTAAAACAACATCATTTCATGTTTGTAACATTAGAAATGATTTTAAATTGTGCCATTTTAAGAGAATTAATGGGGTTTTTTAAAAAGTAATGGACAGAAGGAATAATATGATCACGTTGACAAAGTTAACAAACTAAACCGAAATTTAAACTTAATGAACTAAAATGACAATTCAACAAACTAATAGGGTGTGGATTGTATTTTTACCTATTTTTAGGTTAATTAATATATATATAGAGTAACAAAAATTAGTTCACTTTAATGGTCTCCTAATATCAAAGGGCGATGGTTGTTACTCACACTATGTCTACCATATTTTACCCAATATCAAATATGTAAATCGAATTGGTTGCACTGGCTTTTGATATATACGTCACTCTATTCAATAGTCCTTGCTCTTGATTCTACAATCCTCTGAAAGTATAATGGAGGGAGAGAAGAGAGAGGAGATGTGCCTATATGTACAGTAGGGCTAGAAGAAATTAACAGACTAAACACTTGCATAATTACAGTAAAGCAAAGATTATAAAAAATAAGCTCTTATATCATTACACAGGAGAGCTGTTAGAAGATACAGAGTGCTTGCATGATTACATGAAAGCGAGCTACCTAAAAGTGCTTCTGCTTTCTATATTACATAGCATATTTTCTAACTTGCTACGGAAGAGTATACATATTACTTCTGTAATACAAGAGGAGTATCTATAGTAGTTTACACAAAGTATATGCAAGAAAGAGCTAGTATTTAAGCCCAGTACCGAAGCGAATTACCTTTTCGTTAGTGAAATCCGTAACCAGTGTCCCACCATTGATCTCTGGAGCTGGCATTTTGCAAACAATCATCATCTCTGGCTGTTTCTTTGGAACTTGACTTCGGTGATGAATACTGGGCCTCCTTGACCGGCCATGGAATTCATCTAACAGAGCAAAGCCCTCCATTCCAATCTTAATAAGGTCTGCCTGAGATGCCATATTGCTCAAAAGATCAACAGCACAAACAGATATACAACTGAATTAACTGTCTTTGTTTTCTTGATACAGTTAAAGGTTATGAACCCCCCCCCCCCCCCCTTATATAGAACTTCCAGCAAGTGACTCTATCTTTCCTATCTTATGGCCCAATAGAGAACGTTGAATAGAATGTAAAAAAAGAGAGAAAAAAACGAAGCCTCCCACCAATGGTGAATGCTGATTCTCTTCAAAGATGCAAAGTTGAGATAGCTTAGATTTTTATGAATAGATCCCTAATCCACTTGTAGAAAATTCTTATTTTTCCTTACCTATTTAATAAATAATTTTAATTCAAGCCGTTTAAGCTTGTTTATTAAACAAGCTAAGCCTGAATATAATAATGTGTTCATGTAATTTTCATACATGTACACTTGTAATTTTAATTAAGAATGCTTATTTAATTAAAATTATACTTATTATTCTTATAATTCATTAGTTAGAGGTAGAAGATTTGAACTTTTGAATGTCTTCGTTAAAAAGTCTTAGAGGTGTCAGTTGAGTTATAAAATTCTTGGCAGTTAAGTTATTTAATGAGGCTACTAACTTGACTACAAATATCTCAAAATACTTCAAGGTTGCTTTTATATATGAAGTGACTAGTATAACTTATTGAGATCTACTAAGGGAAAAAAAAATACCAAGGTTTCTCTTTAAAATTTAACATCATATTATTTAAAAATTTACATCAATCAATGAAAGAGGACAACAACTATATATATTAACAATAGCAACATGGCAACACCACCACACACTCTTAGTGTGATGGTCACTGTGGAGTATGGGGGACAAGGGCCGAGATTCAAGTTTTCAGGAGGAAGTTTCACACACATATACACTTAGATTAGGTTAGAATAGAATTTCTATCTTGTATCTTAAAAAAAAAATTAAAAAAAAAAAAAAGACAACATTTATATATGGTTAGATAATATCTTCGAGTTATGAGTCTTGTGATTTAGTGACTATAGCATTCCTTCTTTCTTCTTATAAAGTAAAGATTAAACTTGTTGCACACAAACTATTTTACAAACATCCTAAAAAATAATTGAAATCATGTTTTTTGAATTATGTAAAATTGTGTTAAACAATTTATGTATAATAAACATTACTCTAACCTAATTATGGATTTGAGTCACTATTTCTCACTTGTTTTAATTTTTTTTTTTTTAAAGGATAATTATCATCAAAGCTTGATGATTCCCTCAAACATACAACGTGTACAAGTTGTGCCAATAGCTTATTTATGATATTCTTAGTACAAAGCAAAAATATTCTCGATTATCTATAGAGGGGAAGGTATTTGATGTTTTTGGGAAGGCATAATAAGATTCTTATTGCATGTTAGTCTAAAAAAAACAACCGAAAGCATATCCACCGGCATTTTTATCCAAAAATAAATTAGATCGATACATAAATACATCCCTCCTTTTGATGATTCATGAAATTTGCGAAAATGAATAAGTTTTTATCCCTAATTCCCAATTGGAAAATGATACCAAAGGACGGATGAAGGGCAACACCACTGTGATGCTAATGCTGTGCTTCCATTTATTCTTTTCCTTTTCTTACCCTCACATTACTTCAATCTAGGACCTATTAAGAACAAAACAAACAGATTACAAATCTATTGTAGCTGTCTTGTTTTCCTGATACAAAGGTTACAGATGAAGCCCCCTTTATATAGCCAGCAAGCCAGCCTTGGGAACCTTCTGGCCCAAGTAAGGAACATTGAACCGAAGTTTAATAGATTAAGAGAGAGAAAGAAAATAAGAACAAGGTCTCCTAACCTTTTCGTGATTCTCTTCCAAGATACAAAGTAAGGCTATAAATGAGTTCTGATTTTGTTGGACAACTTATATTTTTAGCTTCTGATTTCACTTTTATTATCTTAGAATATTCTCATCAGCTCTCTCATAAAAAATGCCATTTTGACACACCAAAAACCTACTTTATCATTTTAGCACATCATTTTACCATTCACCATTTATCACATCTTCTATTCTTCAATTCTATATATTAAAATAATATATTCCAATATTAAAATAACATTAAAAAATCCAACAATACATAAAAATACAAAATAAAAAAAACCAACCACCCCCACCACAACCCACAGCCTACCCCCGCTGCCAACAACCATCAACACCCCACCCACATCCCACCCACCACCGTCTCACAGCAGAATACCAAAACCACCACCACAAAAAAACAAAAAAAAAAAAACAAAAAAACAAAAACAACAACAAAAAACACAACCCAACGGCATCCCACACACCCACCCACTGCCGCCGCTAACCCACCCACCGCCAACCCACCCACCCAACTACACCCCACATCCCACCCCACCACCATCTCACACTAGAACCACCACAGCAGAACACCAAAACCACCATCATAGAAAAACAAAAACAACAACAAAAAACACAAAGATCGGCATTAGAGATCGGCATCAGGTGATACGGCGACGCTGAACGGAAGAGAAAAAAGCCACCCACTGCTGAACCCACCCATCAAATCATTGCAAATAAAAAAAAAATAAAATAAAATAAAATAAAATAAAAAAACCCATAGCAACAGAGATTGGCATCAGGTGGCGCGGTGAGGCTGAATGGAAGAGAGAAAAGCCACCCACTACCGAACCCAGCCATCAAATCACTGCCCAAAAAAAAAAAAAACCCACAGCAACAGAGATCGACATCAAGTGGCGCAGTGAGGCTAAACGGAAGAGAGAAAAGCCACCCACTGCCAAACCCACCCATCAAATCACTGCCAAATAAAAAATAAATAAATAAATAACCCACAACAACAGAGATCGGCATCAGGTGGCACGGCAAGGCTAAACGGAAGAGAGAAAAGCTACCCACTGCCGAACCCACCCATCAAATCACTGCCAAAAAAGAAAAAAACCCACAACAACAAAGATCGGGATCAGGTGGCACGACAAGGCTGAACGGAAGAGAGAAAAGACACCCACTGCCGAACCCATCCATCAAATCACTGCCAAAAAAAAAAAAAAAAAAAAAAAAAAAAAAAAAAAAAAAAAAAAAAAAAAAAAAAAAAAAAAAAAAAAAAAAAAAAAAAAAAAAAAAAAAAAAAAAAAAAAAAAAAAAAAAAAAAAAAAAAACAAAAAAAAAAAAAAAACAAAAAAAAAACAAACCCATAGCAATAGAGATCAGCATCAGGTGGCGCGGCGAGGCTAAACAGAAGAGAGAAAAGCCACCCACTGCCGAACCCACCCATCAAATCACTACCAAAAAAATAAAACCCACAGCAACAGAGATCAACATCAGGTGACGCGATGAGGCTGAACAGAAGAGAGAAAAGTAACAACAATGAGAAGAAAAAAGAGTGGAAGAAGAGATGTGTTGATAGGAATGTCTGAGGAAGAATGAGAGAGGAGAGGGGGAAAAAAAGGAATAAAGTGATGAGAATGGAGAGAGAAAGATGAATAAAATAATAATAAATGGAAATGGTATTTTCATCCGTACGCTCTCAAAAATGAGAGCGTACTATAGCATGTCTCATAATTTTGGCACATATAACACACCTGATGATGCTCTATTTTTTGTGTTTGATGTGCCAAATGATAAATATTATAGCATTTAGCACACCTGATGGTAATGCTCTTAGCATTTGTAGGATTTAGTGGATCAATGGGGGGATCTACTTGAAATTCCAATATTACCCACTAGAATTTGGGGCTTGTCTTTGTTTGGCCATATTTCTAGATCTCATTAACCTAGAAAGGCTGAAGCCTTTTGAAAAATGTGGTCAGTCAAATGGTGGTTTGGATTTTTAATTTACCATTTAGAGAGAAAATAAATTGTGCTATGTGTGTATTTCCCAAATTGTCCTTCTTTTTTTGGTGTGTATATCATCTACTAACTATATAAAAAGAGCGAATGCTCTATGAACAATAACTTTCGTTTAGTCAAGCTTTTGTCTGTTTGTGGAGGGCTAAACAATGCGTTTGGGCTGAATAAAACAATAACAATTAAAGGGAGAGAGGCGAAAGGGTCTGGAACTCTCTCTATATCTCCTCTCTCTCTCTCTTTTCTCTCTATCAAATCAGGACCAGACAAGATTTTTAGACCTAGACCGTTCATTGAACCGTAAAAGGGAAAGGTTCAAGATTTTTGAGGTCGAACCGAGGTCGAACTGGGGTCGAACTGTGATGATGTCATAATTATTTTAAATATAAATAAAAATACTAAATTAGTAAAAATTGAAAAATTGACTAAAATAATCTAAATAATCTAAATAAATACTTTTTTAAATGCATTTTTATATCACTAATTTTATTATAATGTTTCAAAATCCAACTTAATAATAATAACTAATCGGAAACCCGTGCAACGCACGGGAACTTACCTATTTATAATAGACTAAAATAATTTTATAAAATTTTAAATTGATTATGAAACTATACTATTGC
The DNA here is from genome assembly GCF_001633185.2 of Quercus lobata. NCBI lineage: Eukaryota > Viridiplantae > Streptophyta > Magnoliopsida > Fagales > Fagaceae > Quercus > Quercus lobata. Next base: position 10,432,507 of record NC_044909.1, on the reverse strand, counting down.
ATGAATTGCTCCTATTTTTTTGAGTTACAATTTGATGAATAAGCCAAATTTAGATATTGAAAAAAAAAAAATAACTAAAAGGTTCTGATGTTAAAACGTTCGAAAGGGGAAAAAAAATCAGAAAATTTACAGGCACTGCCTAGAAATTATTGAAACAAAACAAAATATATATGACTACCAAATAGAGAAATATAAGAGAAAGATATGTTACCTTCAAAAGAATAATACATAGTTATAACAGTTGAAATTTGCTAAACTGTTTCAAGTATTGCAAAAAATTGAACCCAAAAATTTAGATGGTCAAACTTTCAAAAGACAATAAAATTAAAAATCAAAACATTCAGAACCTACAAATTATAAAAACAAAAAAAAAAAAAAAAAAAAAGTCATTATTGCGAGACAATTTCAGTAAGGATGGAAAGTTTTTCTAAGTTTTTTTTTATCCAATTCTTCCTAATTGATGAAAAATTTGGTTCAAACATTGTCGAACACTTTGAAGGTGCAAATAATATAGGCTTCCAACATAATCTTTAATTAATAAACAAAAAAGCATGACACCATAAGAGAAAACATAAGATAACATATGGTGCATATACCTTACTCCATAGCTGTGAGAAAATATCCACATAAAAGGAATTGAAAACTTGTAGATACGTCTCCATAAGGTAAAGTTTAAGGTTATATAATCTAAAATAATATAGAATATAGCATCTTTGAACCACACAAAAAGTTAGCAAACTTACTACAATACTTGTAGTTATACTATATATTGTAAAATACTACTCCATACAAAACAAAAGCAAAAAAAACTAATTCACAAAAAAGAGAAAAAGCAATAGCAAGCGTACCAAAAAAATTAAAGTTTAGGGTTTTCTCTTTTAGGGGAGACGGACAGAGGAGATTGCTTTAGAATTTTCAAAGATTTTGTCTCTTGTATATATGTATAAAAGAGACTCCTGTTAGGACTCTCTCACTATTTAGTTTTAAAAATTAAAATTTTTTTAAATTAAAATGATGATGTGGAAAATTGTGAGAGTTTCAAAAGTTTCGATTATATATATAAATATATATATATATATATATATAGATAATAATGATAAACAAAAACCAAAAAGTCAAAATTTAAAAAACAATCATATATTAATATTCACGTTGGGGAGGGGCAATGAGTCAGCAACTTTCAAACTCATTTTTGTCATCATCCACTTCTCCATCATGTCACATGTGCTAGGCTCATTCACTTCTCCATCATGTCACGTTGGGAGGGGCAATAAGTCAGAATGAGATGGAAATTTTCCAAGGCTTTGTCATGTCACACGTGCTAGGCTCACCAAACTAAAAAGAAAAAATAAAGTTGAAAGAAGTCATCTAATTTAAAGTTTAAACTAAAGGTAGGACTTAGGAGACCATGAAGAACGAAAGAAGAAGCAGTGAAGAAACAAAGAGGAAGAAGGAGTTGCGTCGTCTGCAAACAAGATCCGAGCAAAATCTCCCCTAAAACATCAATTTAGCGAACAAGATTTGCTACTTTCGGCTTCTAGTGAACAAGATGACCCTCTTGACGATGAAAGATTCAAAACTTCCAACAAGTTTTCAGTGAATATTTTCAAACAAAAAGCCTAGGTCTAACTGGCCTAAAATGTCCATTTCGTTGCCTTTTTTTTTTCTTTTTTTTTTTAAGGTTCAAATACAAATGGAAGTAGGGAAACATGAGAAGCGGTCTTGTCATGGTTCTCAGAACCGTGAGGTCCAACCGCGGTTCACACGAGTCCCTGGTTTTTTCTCATAGAGCGGTTCTTGAGGCTAAAAGAATCGCAAAAATGAGTGGTTCAAGGTTTTTCCGAGTTTCAAAATCTTGGGACCAGATTGGCTTAAGCAGAAGTCAAATTTCTATCTGAGAAAAAAAAAGGGAAGAAGACCGACTAATTTTTCCAGTAAGTATCTCTTTTTTTTTTTTTCTCCGTTTCTTCAAAATTTCCTTTTTTTTTTCTTTTTCTTTTTTTTTCTTAAGATCTATGTTTTTATTTTTTTCCTTGTGGGTTTCAATCTTTGATTGTTTGCTAATACGGGTCTTTTAGGTTTATGATATTGATCTTAAGTGGGTATTTTGGGTGTCATTCGTTTTGTTATTTTTTGCGTGTGGAAGGGAAACAAAGATGGGAGTAGGTGAGAGCAACAAACAAAGAGGGGTGAAAGACAAGGGACCTCATCAATGATAGCAGAGCTAAAAGAACTCTAAGTTTCTCTCACTAATTCTGCACTCTATTTGCTGAAAGAGCAGAGAGGGCTTTGCCTACTTGGATGGAGAGGGTTTTTCAACAATTATAAGAATCAAAGGTCTAGTTTATGGCTTTGGCTTTTCTCTCAACTCATACCACAGGTATTTACATTCTCTAAATTTATCTTCTTTATGATTTCCTTGATTTCTTCTTTTCATTTGCTAATATGGGTATTTTGGGTTTCTTTTTTTCTAAACTTTTAGCTGCTGGGTATGGAGTTGTGTGTGTGTGGATTTCTCCTTTCTAAGGTGAGAAGATATTGAAAGAGGGACAGAGAAACAGATCATAAAGAAAGGGGATTTGGTTCCATTTTTGGTATTTTCGGCTAACACACTATAGGTAAGTGCTCTCTCTCTCTCTCTCTCTCACATATTTCCACTTTGAAGTTTCACTAATCATAATTTGGTTCCATTTTTGCCTAATCTCATGTCATTCTCTCTATTTTTTAACAATGGGAAAAATTGGACTGATGATACAGACCTATACACTAGAGACAAAACCAATTTTGCCAAAAAGAAAAGCTACCAACTCCATTTGATTGTAAAGTTACTGTTTTTCCATCAATTTCATAGCAAAATTTGTGCTTTATGTTTCTCTCTATACACATAAATGAATGATCCTACATGTAGAAAGAATTAAAAGAACCATACAAATTATAATGTTCTAGAAGAATATATCAATTGTTGTTGTTTTTGTTTCCAGTAATGGTGGTGGTGGTGATGTGGTTGGTCATGGGGTTGTAATCTTCCTCTTTTTTATTTTTTTGGTTTAAACAAATTTTTTTGAAGTGCTAATTTGTTATATTCAATTTGCAGCCACCAAGCTGAGCTATTTGATTCAAAAGTAGGGACTAATCTTTTGGATATCATCCTCACAAAGATAAGGTATGCTTTGTGTTTTTGGTAAATATGTTAGGTCTTTGAATATATATATATATATATATATATATATATTTGTAAATATTTGATATATTGATTCTAGGCATAACGTGATCAGTGATCTGTAATCAAATTAATTGTCACTCAAATTAATCTCTTTTCTTCTTGTTTAATTCATTTTCATCATGGGTTTTGGATTTCATCTCATCTTTCTTCTTTCTAAAAATGCGCTTCTGTCACTCTCTCTTATTTAACTCTGTATTTCTGTTATTCTGGAATGTTAGTTTCATAGTTCTTGGAATTTTGGGAGGATGATCAAGTTTGTTCTTTTATTATTTATTTAAGCTTAGTTTAGCTGTTGATCTAATCTTTATATATGTGTGTGCGTGTGTATATATATATATCTTATATTTTAAATGGGAAATCTTACACTATGTGTTCTGAACTTCGGAAGCATATTTGTACATTAAATCAGTGTGTATGGCTAAATTTTTTACCCCATATATGAATATTAATTTTCAACAACATCATCAAAATTCTGTTAAGATGTTTCATACCTAATTTCTTTGCCTTTTTCATTTGTGAGATTTTTGAGTTGCTAATCCCAATTCTAATCCTAGGTCTTTTTAACAAATTTGGCTTGGAAAATTATTTGCATTAAATCAAGTTAGCATAACTAAAAAGAGCTTGACAAAACCAAAGTGCCAATTTATCCAAATTATCAAGGATCGGATTCTATTAATCTAGGCAAACCCTAACCATGGCAGAATAGGTTCAATCATATCTCATCTCTCTTTCCTCCTACTGTATATTCTGATTCCAAGGCTGTTTTTTGTGGTTATGCTTCTAAAATCACCATTTATGTACATTGCAAACGGAGAAGGTGTCCTTGATTTTGCCCAAAGTTTTCCTCATGTAAGATTTCACATTTTCGTTCGAATATAGCTATATCCATGCTTCTTTTCTTTGCTTTGAAAATATTGCATGTATGTTTTTTGAGATGAGAATGGTTAAGAGCAAGATTTGGATTTGTTTTCTTTTAATATTCTGGCATTGTCTAATTTAGCCAATTGAAGTTTGTGTAATCAATTGGAAGGCTGTTGGTTACTGAAAATGGATAAGAAGAAAAGTATAGAGATCTAAATTTCGAAATTCTTAGATCTTTTGGGTTGTGTGTGTGTGTGTGTGTGTGTGTGTCTGTTCAAATGTGGGGATAGCGAAGGGTGAGTATTAAAATTTGGATTTGATTTCTTTTATTTTTTGACATTTTCTTATGTAAGCAAATGAAGTTTGTAAAATGAATTGGAAGTCTATTTGGTAACTAAGAAAGGATAAGAAGAAAAGTATTAGAGATTTGAATTTTACAATTCTTAGATATTTTGGGTTATAAGTTTTTTTTTTTTTTTTTTTTTTTTTGGAGTTCAAATATTATCTTTCCCTTTTTGTTTCTATTTGCCTTATCATTTTTCACTTATTTATTTATTTTTATACTTTTTGTAATTTGTAATTAAATTTTTGTTTAATATAAGAATATTGCATAAATATGTCTTTGTTAATAGTTGTGCAAATGTGTGGTTTTTCCTCATTCGTTAAATTTTATAGTGTTAGGACATATGTGATTCACTTGTTAGGAGCATATGACACTATTTTATGTAATTGGCTAATCTTTTGACAAAACGCACTTTACTTTTATTTGGGTAGATTTAGAATGTGTTTAATACTTCAAGAAACTTTGTTTTAAGATCAAGTATTAAAGCCATGCAAATCTGTCCAAGATTCAAGTTTCAAAAGTGTCTGTTATTAAAACTCGATAACTAGCCATCTATCGAGCTTGAAGAGTTGTTCCAGCGCTGTGGCTCAACAGCAGCTCGACAGATAGGGTATCTGTCGAGGTTTAAGAAAAACAGATTTTCAGTTCTATTTCAACTCTAATCCGTGATTATGTGTTTGGGTTTTCTTTTCTCACAACCCTAGACATATAAAATGATTATTTTGAGGGCCGTCAAAGTGGGAACAAGTTGCACAAGTGTTGAGCAAAGTTTGTTCAAGCAAACTGTGACCAGAGACAGAGTTTGCCCTAGTTCATCCTTCTTGTGTAGAAGTTGCTGTGTTTGTACACCATAGGGTTTTGTGACCAAGCATCTTCTCGATCTTCATCGTCTGGATGAACTAAAGAACTTTGTAGCCAACAACCTTCTCTAATTGGTGATTAAAGTCGCGTACTAGGATCTGCACAATTGATTAGTCACATACTAGGAGTCGTGTATTACAAGGAGATATTGTCACTACAGAACAAGTCCAATTGGATATTGGGGTAAGGGTTCAACTGTAGGTTGGTATAAGGTACTGAGATTCCTTTACTTGTAACCACTTGTTGTGATAATAGTGGATTCTCAAGAGTGGTGACCTTAAAATCACCTGATAGGGTTTTGCCTCGATGGTTTTCCTCATTCATAAACAAATCACCTATGTCAAATTTATTTTCCGTTGCACTTTAACTTAGTTGGTGATTTGTTTGTGCTACCACGCAATTGCATGTTAATTTGATTAATTAATAAACTTGACTAATTAATCAATTAATTTATCACAAGAGGTCAATACGTTTTTGGCCTATCATATAGGAAACTACATAATACTTGCTTGTGGTTTAAGCCTATTTTGGCATTGAAATATTACAATTTCATGGTTCACAATTGTCATTAAGAAAAATGATATAGTAGATGTTTAAATCAGATTTCTCTTTGCAATTTAAACTTAATTCAACCATAATTTTGACTCTCTTTTTATTTCTTGCCACCAGATAAATAGAGAAACGAAATTTAACTTACATGGTTTGTTGAAATTATGCCTTCTTTGTTAAAGTAAGAAATTATGTGAATGTGACTTCCTTAGAAAAATGTGCTTCTTGGAGTTAAAGCTCCTTTCTTGCTTGTCAAGCCACAAGAATTGTAAACAGTAATTAGGAAGCCAAAGGAATGGATAATTTTGATTTATGGCACATCACATATTGATATATAAGTTTGTGTTTGTTTCCTTTGACCGAATATCATTTTTTTTCTAATGTTTGTTTCATGGTCTTTTATATATCTCATCTATACGTGTGTGTGTTTTACTGTAATTTTGGCTTTTTAGAAAATAAAATAAAAAAGAAAGAGAGCTTCTTACTTGTCATGTTGAAGCTATTAGTTTATGTAAGAATTAAATTATAATAAATCCAGAAGGTGACAAAAGTATAAATTAATGAAATGGTATAAGTTTTGTTATTTAAGGATGTCTTTTGGTAAGAGAAAAATGGAAAAGAAAGTGAGCTTATTACTTCTCTTGTTGAAGCTATAAGCTTAGTTGAGGTGATGTGAGTTCAATTATGAGAAACTTAAGAGAGGTGAAAAAAGAAAAGAAAAGAAAAAAATAATAGTCCAGATTGTGTCATTTTGGATTTTAGGTCTTTTAGTAAGAGAAAAATCGAAAAAGAAGCTGAGCTTATTACTTGTCTTGTCAAAGCTATGAATTTAGGAAGCTGAGGTCAGAGTTAAAATATGAAAATCCCAACAGAAGAAAGAATGAATTGCTCAAAATTTTGCTTTCTTTCATATTCTTAAGTAAACAAATGGAGAGCTTAAAAATTTTGCCTCTCTTAGGAGAGGTTGTTCGAATTTTAAGCAATAAAATTAAGTGAATGCTTCTTCTTCTTTTTTAATTCGTCAATAAGGATCAAACTTGGTGCATAATTAGGCAATGAGGTTATTAGAACTTGTGAATAAGTAGCGAACACTCTTGTCTCTTAGCTTGAGCTTTTAGAGTAATTGGTAAATTCAGTTGGAAATCAGAAGTTGTATTTAAATTGAACCAAAAGTATTATATTGTTTATGTTAAATCTCTCAATGCTGAAATTCAGATAGTTTTCAACCTCATTTAAATTAAGAAGCTCTAAGAAGATTGAAACAAATGCACTTGGAGAAATTAGCTCGGTCACTTGGTGAAATTTTTTCAACTCTATGATGGAATTTAACTTTGAGAATTAAAAAAATTAAATTGATATCTTCGTTCTCTCTAGAGAGAGAGAGAGAGAGAGAGAGAGAGAGAGAGAGAGAGAGAGAGAGAGAGAGAGAGAGAGTTTTGTGAATCAATTAGCTCTATTCCTTTTTGGATGTTTTGATTTTGTCTCTTACATGTTGTTTAGTTTAGTTTAATATTACAAATGGTTATAGAATTATGAAATTGAAACCGGTTGATTGAATATAACCTTTTTAAAAAATATATATAATTCGATAGTTGTGGGAGAGGCAATTTGAAGTTTGAACCCTTGATGTCTCGGATGAAAACACTAAGAGGTGCCAACCAATTGAGTTACAGGGCTCTTGGCTAATTGAATATAGTTTTAGTTTAGTTTGGTTATACCATTACAATGCATATTAGGCATCCTTTCCAAATATGTGAGGAGAAATGTTTTTAATATATTTATCGGTTTTGTTTTGTCTGTATACGCATATTAGGCATTCTTTCCAAATATGAAAGGAGAAATGTTTTAATATATTTTTCGATTTTGTTTTGTTGTATTGTATGTATGTTGTAGTAAACAACATTCATTCCATTAACAGGTGGTCACCTAATGTGCTATGATGGAGGTGCCAATTCATGAAGGTTTTATGGCTTAACACTACAGGTACTTAAGAGCCTAAACCTTTGACAGAGTAGAAAGTATGGATTAGCAAATGAGATTAAGAGTATAAAAAGTCGAGAGAAAGATCATTGTTTATAAATTCTTTATGATGTTTCGAATTTTGATAATGTTCAATGCTTTGATGGCATTGAAAAGTATATTGTTTCATGACATAGAATATATGTGTCTTCTTTAATTAGGATTTGATTGTAGAAGTGGGTTTGATCTAAATTGGAATTTATATTATAGAGACAAGCTAATAATAGGTTCTATATTTGACTTTATGTGACTATTAAGTATAATGGCAAGCACGTGGCTTGCACGTGCTGCCCCAACTAGTGATACCATAAACATGATAACACTCCTATAGCTCTTTATATGACTACTGTACGGCTCTAACTTCTATCACATATAATTATGAAGACCGGTATCGGGGTACCCTGACCAGGAGGCTCAACCTTCATAGGTTAGGGACCACCTTTCTTGCAAGTGATAGGACATTTATAGTTTTGTTTATTAATTTCATGGAAATTTTTAGAGTTTTACACGAACAAGTATTCAAAAATTAAGCATTTATTGACAAAATTTAGGATTAAACTTGGATAACTAGCTTGGCAAAACTCAAAATGATGATTGATCATAGCTCAGCTTCTTAGTAGCATTTCGACAACACTTCCACAATGTGATTGGATTTCAAGCTTGGATCAACCAAATTTTTGGCAGAGCTTCTGTAGTCAGGTCAAAATTATAGGTTTCGAATTATACAAAATTTTGGCAAGGGTTGGAATCTAGCTAATTCAAACCGAACAAAAGTTATCAACAAAGAACTCTTTAAAAAGTTTAGAGGACAAAAAAAGAAATTCTTGCAATATATATATATATATATATATATATGTATATATATATATATAATTTTTGGTTCCGTTCCTAATTCATAAAAGAACCAAGTTCGGTAGAAAAAATGTATTTAAAATATCAACCTTCTAGAAATACCAAAATAAAAAATGTATATTTTTTTTTTTTTTGCACTGAATAATGTATAATTTATTCAATTCTTTGGAACAACCTAGTCTGATTTGCATGCAATGATGATATAGTTCTCTTATTAAACAGTACAGTCTCAAATGGATTTTTAAATCCAACCATACATGATATTTATGATGTAATACTTCTTAGCTCATACTGTGCATATTGAGCTTTCTTTTAAAAAGCATTAATATTCCTGTCTTTCAATGGGGTAGGCAAGATTTGATAGGTATTGAATTGAGGTGGCAAGAAAAACAAAAACGACTAGAGAAAAGGTAGCAGACAGTTGGTCATGAAGCTTATCCATTACAACATGGAAGCATATTTACCCAAATTATTGAGATTCAAATCATAGATAAAATGGACATATATATATATTTGAAGGGGTAGCCCACGATACCTATTTTGTTTACCATAATGTTTAGAGCATCTTTCCTTTTGCTTCCTTTTCTCAATGGCTAATGTTAAGTTCTAGATTAACAAATTTCAATCTAATTTTAATTGAATTTAAAATGTGCTATCAAAAATTTAAGATTACAAATCCAAAATAAATGAAGATGATAAAAGTTGAAGATTCTGACAAGCCTTTAATTGATACTCGAGGGATCGAACAAGTGTCTTCAACCATGCCAAAGACCTTTTAGCTGAATTGGTACCTCCTCATGTACAAAATGCTTAGGGTTTAGGGGGGAAATGATTCGAGCTGCAAGGTTAGCAGCATGTTATAATTATCTCTCAAAAAAAAAAAGTGTCTTCAACCATAATCTTTTGATCATAGTGAAATGAGGTTATCCTCAATTTCTCAATAGTGGCTCATATATATGATCTATATTAACATTTTTGTAATTAGCTTTGTAAGTATAAGTACTTAGCATAATCCAACCAAATTTTAGGAGTCCGCACTTTAAACTTTCAAAATCTAGTTTTTTTTTTTTTTTTTTTGGTAAAATATAATTTATACCTTATAAGTTTGGTAATTATCATTTTAATCCACTAAGTTTAAATTTTGTCAATTTAGTTTGTTAACTTAGGCGACAATCATTTTTGTTAGTTTGTTCATTCGTTAGCATTTGAAAAACACCTCTAATCCTTTTAAAATGACATCATTTCATGTTTGTAACATTAAAAAAATGACTTAAAATAGTGTTATTTTATGAGAGTTAACTATGTTTTACAAATGGTAATGGATGGAAGAAATAATATATATGACCATGTTGACAAAGTTAAAGGACTAAATTAAAATTTAAAATTAAAGAACTACAATGACAATTGACCAAACGAACTAATAGGGCGTATATTGTATTTTTACCTATTTTTAGGTTAAGTATGGAGTATAAAGTAAAAAATTTAGTTCATTTTGATGGTCTCTGAATTGGGCAGTCTGCACTCTATTGGAGCACATTCAAAATCTTACCTAATATCAAAGGGAGATGATTTTTACGCATCAAATATCTAAATCAAAATGGTTGCACTAGCTTTTCATATATACGGCAGTACTCGATCTCTTCCGTAGTCCATGGGGGGAGAGAAGAGAGAAAGAGACTAAGATAATTAATGGAGGAGATGTGCCCATATGTACAGTAGGGCTAGAAGAAATTAACAGACTTAACGCTTGCATAATTACAGGAGAGCAAAGATTATCAAAATAAGCTCTCATATCACTACACAGGAGAGCTTTAGAAGATACAAAAAGTAAGTGCTTGCATGCATGATTACAGGAAAGCTAGCTACCTAAAAGTGCTTTTGCATTCTATATTACATAGCATATTTTCTAACTTGCTACAGAAGAGTATACATATTACTTCTGTAATACAAGAGTATCTATAGTAGTTTACACAAAGTATTTGCAAGAAAGAGCTAGTATTTAAGCCCAGTACCAAAGCGAATTACTTTTTCATTAGTGAAATCCGTATCCAATGTCCCAACATTGATCATTGGAGCAGGCATTTTGCAAACGATCATCATGATCTCTGGCTGTTTCTTTGGAACTTGACTTCGGTGATGAACACTGGGCCTCCTCGACCTGCCATAGTATTCATCTAACAGTGCAAAGCCCTCCATTCCAATCTTGACAAGGTCAGCCTTTGCCTGAGTTGCCATTTTGCTCAAAAGATCAACAACACAAACAGATATAGAACTCAATTAATTGTCTTTGTTTTCTTGATGCAGTTTAAGGTTATAAGTGAAACCCCTTTTATATAGAACTTCCAGCAAGTGACTCTATATTTCCCACCTTATGGCCCAACAGAGAGAACGTTGAACAGAACGTAAAAAAAGATAGAGAAATAAACGAAGCCTCCCACCAATGGTGAATGTTGATTCTCTTCAAAGATGCAAAGTAAAGATAGCTTAGATTTTTATGAATAGATCCCTAATCCGCTTGTAGAAAATTCTTATTTGTTCTTATCTCTTTAATAAATAATTTTAATTCACACCTAAGTTTAAGCTTGTTTATTAAACAAGCTAAGCCTAAATATAATAATGTGTTCATGTAATTTTCATACATGTACACTTGCCATTCAAAGGGCATGAAGAAATAATTGTGTTAAGAATGCTTATTTAATTAAAATTATACTTATTATTCTTATAATTCATTAGTTAGAGGTAGAAGACTTGAACTTTTGAATGTCTTCATTAAAAACTCTTAGAGGTGTCAGTTGAGTTTTAAAATTCTTTACAGTAAAGTGAATTATTGAGGCTGCTAACTTGACTACAAATATCTCAAAATACTCCAAGCTTGCTTTTATATATGAAGTGACTAGTATAACTTATTGAGATCTATTAAGGGGAAAAAAAATACCAGGTTTCTCTTTAAAATTTAACATCATATTAATTAAAAATTTACAGCAATCAATGAAAGAGGACAACAACAACAACAACAACAACAACAAAAAGACAATTTATATATGGTAAGATCTTTGAGATATGAGTCTTGTGATTTAGTGACTATAGCATTCCTTCTTTTTTCTGATAAAGTAAAGATTAAACTTATTGCACACAAACTGTTTTTTAAACATCCTAAAAAATAACTGAAATCATGTTTTTTGAAGTGTGTAAAATTGTGTTAAACAATTTGTGTATAATAAACACTACTCTAACCTAAATATGAATTTGAGTCACTATTTCTCACTTGTTTTAATTTTTTTTTAAAGGATAATTATCATCAAAGCTTGATGATTCCCTCAAACGTACAACATGTACAAGTTGTGCCAATAGCTTATTTATGATCTTCTTAGTACAACGCAAAAATATTCTCGATTATCTATAGAGGGGAAGGTATTTGATGTTTTTGGGAAGGCATAATAAGATTCTTATTGCATGTTTTTTGAGAAAGAGATTCTTATTGCATGTTAGTCTAAAAAGAACAACCGAAAGCATATCCACCGGCATTTTTATCCAAAAATAAATTAGATTGATACATTAGTACATACCTCCTTTAGATGATTCATGAAGTTTGGGAAAATGAACAAGTTTTTATCCCTAATTCCCAATTGGAAAATGATACCAAAGGACAGATGAAGGGCAACACCACTGTGATGCTAATGCTATGCTTCCATTTATTATTTTCCTTTTCTTACCCTCACATTATTTCAATCTAGGACCTATTAATTGCCCACTAATTTATCAGTTTTATCTACTAAAAAACAAAAGCTTACTAATTCCACAAAGCTCACCACTACCGACATGCCCAATGGTCCAACATCCTTTCATTTCAGATTCTTAATCCAATTCTGTGCACCATGCACCAGCCCAAAGTCTACAATACTAGAATTTTTATTTTGTATGATTGTGACTAAACCATCATTACCATGAATTACGCAATGTATATATTCCAATTCATGCTACGCATAGGTCAAAATCCAAAAACAATGCTACAATTCAAATTACATTATAATTTCTCCATAGATTTTTTCTTCTCAATGAAGTTGATTTTACATTACTAAATTGCATCTTTGATCTAAGATATAGATTTTTTACACTCTTGAATTACTTGTCTTTTGTTTGGATCTATCAACTTGTAATTAATCTTGTTTTTTTTTTTTTTTTTTTTTAGAGAAACAAACACACACAGAGGAGAGAGGGAAATGAGTTATAACATAAAAGCACACAAAAACTCTACTAACAATTCCAAAAATAGTAGCATAGGAGGCAAGTGAGACAGTGAGTGTCCCCATGTGCAGGATCTTGAAAAATCAGAATTAAGTAGGTTAGGTACAGATCAATTTGCTTTTGCGCTTGGTCCGAGTACCCAAGGTCAAATTGGGTATTTTTCTTTGATTTCTCTTGAGTTATTGGATCTACGTTTACAATATTTTCACAAAAAATTATAGGTGGCAAATTATTATTAGTTGTAATTTAAATTCATCACTAAAATTACTATTTTTTTTACACTAGTAACAGTCAGTAATAACTTGCCATTTAAAATTTGTTGTAAAAGTATTGTGAAAATGTTGTGAATATAGCATTTGTCGGGTTGAATTTTTTCAAATTTATCAAATAATGGCTATGAAAGTAGAATGAGAATCATTCCATTTAAAGAAAATGTCTAAAGACGCAAATATATATATATATATATATATTGATAAAAAAAAATTTTGAAACATGCAAATATGATTGATTGTAAGTGATAGCTAAAAAAAAAAAAAATCATTTTTAGTGGTTAGTCCAGATGGTAAAAGCTTGCCAATTTAATACGTGTGAAAAAAGTTGTCATTTTTTTTGTGTATGTGTTTGGGAGTCCAATCCACCAAAGGATAAGGACTCAACAGTGATCCTAGAAAATCTAAAAATTCAAAAGCAAATGTTTCAAAAGTTGTAAATCAGAGTTGCTCTAAACCAAATCTTTCAAGAAGTGCGAGACATGGCAAAAGAGACTACTCAAATTAGTCAAACACTCATATAATCAAACTGTCGCTCTCTAAATTTTATTTTCCATTAGTATAAAAAATAAATAAAAAGTATTTAGAGTCTAGTGAAAAATAGATTCAAGTTACGATATTGTAACTATCTCAACAACAGCAACAAAATTCGTCAATTAATAATATTAAACCGAAGCAGTTTCAAAACGATATGCCGAAATAATCCAGCATTTAAATATTATAGTTGACAAAGGAAAAGGGGCACCGAAATTGGAAAGAAAACCCAAAAAATAAAATAAAATAAAAAGCATAAAATCATAGATCCGTTACTTTTGAAAAGCCCACAGCTGAGCTCTGCATGCAAATCGGTCCCCATGCTATAGCATAGCTGCTTTTGCTATCTCCTCGTTATCTCCGCCTGTACCGCGAATCACACACAAACTTGTCACTCTACTCTCGCTCTTGGTTGGTGCGTGCTTCTATCAGCTTCGTTCAAATACTTGGCATTGTTCAGCCACTACTACCACAAATCCTCAAACGCAGCCAGGTGCCGATTCACATTTATCACGGTTTGTTTCACACTTCGTCACACTCAGAGCAACGTCAACAACAACCATGGCCTTTTCTCTTTTGGCTCCATTCTCTTTGCTTTACTTCTACACCCTTCCCGATCTTACTTTCCTATTTTCTGCTGCTAATAAATACTACCACCACTCTTCGTTTCCACTCTCACTTGCTTTCTCTCTCTGGTTCTCTTCCTTTCTCTTTAGTTTTCTTTCGCTTTCAAAGCTTTGTGTGTGATTTGAGAAGCGAAAATATGCGAGACAGGCTCCAGGAATCTCTCTCTGCTCATCGAAACGAGCTCGTTTCGCTCCTTTCCAGGTTCCTCTCTCTCTCTCTCTCTCTGCTTGAATTGATCATGAAATTGATGGCTTGGCTGAGAAATTTGGGTTTTGGAATTGCATTTTGAATTTTTCAAGTACTCTTTTGCGCACACACGCATGCAAACTTTATAACTTGAATCACTTGATAATGCTAACATAAAGGTTTCATGGTTAAGAAAGATTAGCTTTTTGAGATTGCATGTTGAGATCGAAAACATGCAATTGAAGATTTGATGAGAAATTAGGATTTTAGAATTACATTTCTTATTTCTTCAACTATACTCTCTCTCTCCCTCTCCTATACACATGCTTTAATGCAGTGCCGGCTCAATAGTATAAGTCATTGATGCGGCCGCCTAAGGCCTCAAGTGAAAAAAGCCCCTAAACTTTAACCAATAGTATTAATTAAGCCGAAATATTAACAAATAAATAAAATAATATTTTCTTATCAAATGAAAAATAAATAAAAAACAGAAAGAAATGCTATGTTCACAATATTTTTATAAAAAAAAATCCTAAATAGCAAATTGTTAAGAGCTATTATTGATAGTAAAAAAATAATTTTAGTGGTAGGTTCAAATAAAAAACAAGAAGTAACTTAACACCTAAGATTTACTATGAAAAATATTGTGAATATAGCACATCTAAAAGAAAAAAGAAAAGAAAGAAATTAATCCACAAAAAATTTTACAACATTTTTCACAATAGTCGAGTTTGCAAACTTTTACTAATTTTTAATTAGATTCACCACTAACATCATTTTTTTACTCACTATTATCAATCTGCCACATCAACAAATATAAAAAGCTTTGTCAAATTTTTTTGTGTTTAGTAACTTTTTTTTTTTTAAAAAAAATTCTACATGATTCATGTTAATTAATAGTAATTTCACATATGAAACATAATAATTAATTTTCGCTTTAGGCCCCCAAATGCATCAAGCCGCCCCTGCTTTAATGGTTAAGAAAGATCAGGTTTTTGAGATTGCATGCAATTCTTCAAACTCATTGTGGCCTCTCTCTTTCTCTTTCTCTCTCTCTTTTAAGCACACGCATCCACACACAGACGCACATACTGTGGCTTGAATGGTTGATGAGAGACTTTGTTTTGATAACATTGTGTCTTGAATTATTGATGAGTAGGAATGGCAACGGGTCGGGTTCGGGCCGGGTTTTTCCATATCCGGACCCGACCCCCGGGTCTTAAACCGTGGCCCGAACCCGATCCGTTTACTAAACGGGTTTTTTTCCCGGGGCCCGAACCCGCCCCCGTCGGGCCCCATGGGCCCCGCGGGCCCCGTTTAGGCCAACCAGATTTGGGCCCAACCCAAAAAAAAAAAAAAAAAAAAAAAAAAAGAGGAAGAAGAAGAAGAAGAGAATTGAAGCCTAAACAGAGTCTTAACGAAAATCTAATCACACTTTCCTCTTTTTTCCTCTTGAAAATGCAATCTATCAAAACCAAATATTCCTCTTTTTTTCTCACACTTAATCGGTAACCAAACAGAGCCAGAAAATCATGCTTAACAAACCCAAAATCACAAACACAAAAATCCCAAAATCACAAACACAGAAATCATTGAATATACATGTTTAAATAAAAATAATTACAACATTTTCTCGGCGATTTTCTTGCCATCCAAACGGATCCAAGATCTAACAAACCAACCCATTTTCTCAGCTTCTTTTCTCGGTCGAATTACAGAGACAGTACAGCGGTTCGACAGATATTCTTCAACGAAAAGTTGTTTGGGGGTTTGGAGGCTTCGAACTCGCTGAGGAACAGTGGGGGTTTCAATCAGAGGGTGAAGGAAATGTTGAGTGCGAAATGTCCATCGAATGATGCTACACCTGCATCGCTAGTGTACGAGTTTTCTGGGCTTGGTTGGGGTTGTCGTGGTGAGAAGAGAAGAGAGCGAGTGAGGTTTGGTTATGGCTGTGGTGGTCAGAGGAAAGTGAGGCAGTGAGGACTGAGGGAGGCGTGTGTGTGAGAGTTGAGAGATGAAGAGGGAGAGGCGGATGAGTGAGCTGAAATGAGGAGAGGAGTAGAAAATTTTAGGGTTTTTAACTATATATATGTGAGGGTAGTTTAGTAATTATATATATATATATATAACCGGGTCTTATCCGAGTCGGGTTTCGGGTCGGGTTTAGGGTTTTTTGATAAAACCCGGACCCGACCCGCTTTGGGTTTTTTTATTAAAACCCATACCCGACCCTATTCTTTATCGGACCGGGTAAAATCCGGCCCATTAGGATCGGGCCGGACCGGGTATCCGCGGGTCGGATCTAAATTGCCATCCCTATTGATGAGAGCCTTGTTTTGATAACATTGTGGGTTTTGAGAGAATTAGGGACCGTTCGGTAACATTGTTTGTATTTTTTGGAAATACATGAAGGTGAAAACTACATGTAATAACTACGTGTAATGTTATTTAAAAACTGAAAATTGTTGCTTAAAATCTCATACCAAACGGCCCCTTAGCTTTTTGAATATAAGCAAAACTTAGATTTCCCAATTAAATTCAAGATTTCCCAATTAAATTCAACCGCATGATTGTATTGAGCAATGAAGTAAAGAAGTGTTATTTATTCCAAGAACGGTTAAATTTAACCATATGATTTATTGTTCAATACAACTATATAGTTGAATTTAATTCAGGAACATAAGGTTCAACAGCAAAGTAATTGTACTTAAATTTTATTCTTAATGAGGGTTAACTTCTGTTGTCTTTATTTGTCTTGCCAGGTATGTTGCTAACGGAAAGGGGATACTGCAATCTCATGACCTGATAGGGGAGCTAGACAATGTTGTTAAGGAAGACAAATCAATGAAGATGCTCAAGTATAGCCCATTCAGCAAAGTCCTTCAATCTGCACAGGTGAACACACTCACCTTGATTCTCTACCATCATGATATATGATGCATTTTTTTTTTTTTTTTTTGTCATGGATTTGGATCGGCTCCTTATGGTTAGACATACTATTTCAAACTGGGTGTATTTAAATTAATGATATTGTCATAAAATTTCAGTTTTGGTTAGTATTCAAGTGAGGATCACACATGCCTCATTGTGAGGATCACTAGTTTTAATTTTCCTTTCCCCCTCTTGGCGAAAATCTTATTAAAAAAAGAAGGTGACTCCTTAATTAATGTTGTTTGAGTGAGGGCATTTCAGGATTTTGAAGATGAGTGTGTTGGATTGTTTAGAATTAAAAGAAATTATTTTTTTGAATTCAAAATACAATGTGTTAAGACTTGGAATGCATTCTTCGCTTTTGCTCATTTCCACATAAGTCACCTAGACGATAAGTTAGTTCTTGTTCATATGTAATGATTCAGGAAGTTCATAACTCCATGCTGCCTGTAGCAAGGGTTACTTGGTATAAATGAAAGAAAGTTTTTCATTTTACTCTTTAAGATTTGGGGCATTGTGTAATCCTATAGTCTATATGTTTAGTTAGTTTATATATCTATATAGTTATTCTTTCAAAAGGAATAATTTACCTGATTGTATATGATTTATTTGGAACGCCAAACCCAACTTACCTCCCAACATGATGTGGGAGAAGCAGTTTGGAGATAAATCGAAGTAATAATCAATTTAATGGCCTTTTATTTTATGTTATCTTTTGGATTGTTGAATTGATTGATTTTATTCCTTTTATTTTATCATCTTTGTGACTGTTCCATACTAAAAACTTTTGATTCAAAAGTGGTGTAAAAAAATGGCCAACTTTTTTTTTCCATTTCCATTTGTCCATGTACTTCAGAAGAGAATGACAAATTGCATGACTTAATTTTGCTCTGTTGCTTTAGTTCTACAAACTAATTGTTTATATGTTGCTGTAGGAAGCTATAGTTCTGCCTCCTTTTGTGGCTATAGCACTTCGTCCAAGACCTGGTGTTTGGGAATATGTCCGTGTTAATGTCTTTGAACTCAGTGTGGATCATTTGAGCGTTGCAGAGTATCTTCGATTTAAAGAAGAACTAGTGGATGGACAGTAAGGGATCTCTCTGTTATTTAAATCTTGGGTGCTTTGTTTTATAATCCTGTGCTTAGTGTTTGAGTCATCTCATCTGGTATAGTGTTAGACCGGGTAAAAGAGATAGATTCTGTTTCAGTTTTCACTTCTCTTTATCAATGATTGTAATCAGAAATTGGATTATGAAATTTTTGCTATAGGTGCAATGACAACTATGTTCTTGAACTTGATTTTGAGCCATTTAATGCAACATTCCCTCGACCAACTCGATCATCAACCATTGGGAATGGGGTTCAATTCCTCAACCGTCACCTATCTTCAAGTATGTTCCGTAATAAAGAAAGTTTGGAGCCTCTACTTGGTTTTCTTCGTGCACACAAACATAATGGTCATGTAAGTTTAATTGAGCTAAGGATTTCACTGAACATTCTTTCTTGCTGTCATTGTGATGAGCCTTTAGTTGATAACTATTTAATTTCTTTTGCTGAATTTGCCCTTACATGGTATGATTATGTTGATATTCTTTTAGGAACTGGCTACTTCTATTTGGCTTGAATTCATGCTTTGTTGCAATTTATTGTTTAACTTCATGGTTTGGTATGAGCATGAATACAAGCCATATATGGAGTATTTTAGAACTGTAGATGTTACATAAATTTCATAGGGAGGCCTTAAAACCATGTGATGTTAATTTCACTATTATCCTATGCAGGCTATGATGTTAAATGATCGGATTCAGAATATTTCTAAACTTCAGTCTGCTTTGGCAAGGGCAGAGGAGTATCTTTCTAAGCTGCCACCAAGTACACCATATTCTGAGTTTGAATTTGAGTACGCAACTGTATCTATTTTCAAATAGCTTAGCTTTTTTAGCCTTGGAATTTATCACTTGGAAAAAAATCGTTAAATTATTGTCTTTAAACTCTTCACTTTTCTTTTTAGATTACAAGGAATGGGATTCGAGAGAGGCTGGGGTGACATTGCACAGCGGGTGTCAGAGACAATTCATCTTCTGTTGGAAATCCTTCAGGCTCCTGATCCCCCAACCCTAGAGACATTTCTTGGGAGGATTCCTATGGTTTTCAATGTTGTCATTGTGTCTCCTCATGGCTACTTCGGCCAGGCAAATGTGTTAGGTTTGCCTGACACTGGAGGACAGGTACAGTTGTTTTTTATTTGTTGAAATATGGAGATAATTTTTCTACTCTATTTGGTATTTTGGTTGCACAAACTTGATTGTACTATTTAATACTACATGTCTCAATGCATTGCTTCTCCTTGCCCATAAAAGAGTTTCCTTTATATATATGATGACCCTTTCTTAGCAAAATATAAACAAATAATCAAAAAAATTGATGGCCTAGCGCAAATAATTTTATCCTGATACTAACGAGAAATTGTCATGCTGCACAGATTGTTTATATACTTGACCAAGTGCGTGCCTTGGAGGATGAGATGCTTCTTAGAATACAAAAGCAAGGACTGGATGTCATTCCAAAAATTCTCATTGTAAGTGTCCTTATTTACTCACGTAATTTGAAGCATTATTGACATTCAGCTCTCCTTTATCTCCATTTATTTAGTATGGCTTTTAACTCTCATTTTGGTATATTTGTTCCACTTTTATTAATGTCATTTAAGGTTACCAGACTAATACCTGATGCAAAAGGCACAACGTGTAATCAAAGACTGGAAAGAATCAGTGGAACAGAACACACTCATATTTTGCGTGTTCCCTTTAGAACTGAGAATGGAATTCTTCGAAAATGGATTTCAAGGTTTGATGTGTGGCCATATTTGGAGACTTTTGCAGAGGTAAGTGTAGCCAAAACTTTGGTTTTCCATCAATTCGTTTTGTATTTATTTTTTATCTCTCTCTCTCTCTCTCTCTTCTTTTACCCTGTGACAATGTTTCTTAAATGATTGAGAAATTACACCAGGTAGGTTTTCAGTTTAATCTTTTCTTTTTGTTGGCCTAGCTGTGGAGAATGACATTTCACATAGTTTGCTTCCTTGCTGGCCTCACTGTCTCCAAATTGGAGTGTAAAAATAAAAAGGCCAGGGAAACTTATTTGATACTGGAAATCACTTTCAAACATAATTTTCAGAAAGAAATTAAGAGGTTGGGAATTGAAAATTTGGAAGACATTTGTGAGGGCCAGCTATGGGCAATTTAGTGACTCTCAACAGTCAGCAGTTGATAAGCTATTGGAGCATACAACTTCCAAATTTTATGAGAAACTGGATTAGTATGGATTTTGTTTTAGGAGAAGAAAAGAGTTTAGTACAATTAGATAAGCTTTATAATTCAGGTTTTTTTAATAAAAAAACAATGCAAGTATCTGTTATCCACTTTCTCTCATTGCATATATTGGATATTTTTATGATTTTCTTTTTCTTTTTTGGTATGATGATTAGGATGCATCAAACGAAATTGCTGCTGAGTTACAGGGTGTTCCTGATCTAATCATTGGCAATTATAGTGATGGAAACCTTGTTGCAACTTTGTTGTCCTTCAAGCTAGGAATCACACAGGTCTGATGTGATTATTTATTCTGTTCTTTTAGCTGCAATACTAAAAATCAGTATATCCACACAGAGCATATCTACTGGTTTTAATTCTTCAAAAGTATATTTTTGTAGTGTAATATTGCCCATGCATTGGAGAAAACAAAGTATCCAGATTCTGATATATATTGGAGAAAATATGAGGACAAGTACCATTTTTCAAGTCAATTTACTGCCGATCTTATTGCAATGAACAATGCAGATTTTATAATCACCAGTACATACCAAGAGATTGCAGGAAGGTGAGTTTTTTCTTCTTCTTTTTTCTTTAGTTGTTTGGAACTTGAAATGGTTATTTGATCATCATCTATCCTTACAAGGGAATCTCAGTTCAAGGCTGCTCTGAGTTTCTAGTAGTAACCATTGAGTTTATATGCATACTTAGGACCAACTAGATGATCTATTTTTTGGTTTGGCTAACTGGAATGCCACTCCAAATTTGTTGCTAACCCTTTTTTTTTTCACGCCAAGATGATAGTTCTTTTTGTTTAAGTCAAAATAGCCTAACATTTTTGTTCTTTGCCTCAGCAAGAATAATGTTGGACAGTATGAGAGTCATACAGCTTTCACACTCCCCGGGCTTTATCGAGTTGTTCATGGGATTGATGTTTTTGATCCCAAGTTTAATATCGTCTCTCCTGGAGCAGATTTGACCATATATTATCCGTACACTGATAAGGAAAGGAGACTTACTGCTCTACATGGTTCGATTGAAGAACTCTTGTATGGTACTGAGCAGAATGATGAGCATGTGTAAGTATCTTTTTGTGTTATATTGTAACTTCTATCAAATCTTGGATAAGATTTCTTTCAAAAATAAAAAATTGAAGGAAATATTTATTAAGCATCGGATTATACAAATCACTCGAACCATTGATAATTGATCTGATAGTTCGTAAATGCGGGATGCAGTGGTGTGTTGAGTGATCAATCAAAACCTATCATCTTTTCCATGGCAAGACTTGATAGGGTAAAGAACTTAACAGGTCTAGTTGAGTTCTATGGTAAGAGCAACAAGTTAAGAGAACTTGTAAATCTTGTTGTGGTTGGTGGTTACATGGATGTGAAGAAGTCCCGGGATAGAGAAGAAATGGAGGAGATAAAAAAGATGCATGGCCTCATTGAGAAATACAATTTGCATGGGCAGTTCCGATGGATAGCAGCCCAAATGAACCGTGCTCGTAATGGAGAGCTCTATCGCTATATTGCAGACACAAAAGGTGCTTTTGTGCAGGTATATAGTGGCAATGTATAGTGCAAATTTTGATTAAAATCAATTAAAATCTTTTTTTTGTTTTAACCTGTTCTTCTTTTACTTGCAGCCTGCTTTATATGAAGCTTTTGGTCTCACAGTTGTTGAAGCCATGACTTGTGGCCTTCCCACGTTTGCCACCTGTCATGGTGGCCCTGCTGAAATCATTGAGAATGGTGTTTCAGGATTTCATGTTGATCCATATTACCCTGATCAGGTTTCTGCAATTTTGATTGACTTCTTTGAAAGTTGCCAGAGAGATCCTGGCTACTGGGACAAGATCTCAGATGCAGGGCTTAAAAGAATCTTTGAAAGGTCTGTTTTTGCATTGTTAACATTAGGACAATTTTTGCCTTCCTCTATGTAACTGATTTGGCATTCAATTCTATAGGTACACATGGAAGATATATACTGAGAGGCTACTGACTTTAGCTGGGGTTTATGGATTCTGGAAGTATGTGTCTAAGCTAGAGAGGAGAGAGACGAGGAGATATCTGGAGATGTTTTACAACCTCAAGTTCCGGAATCTGGTTAGTGTCTTATCCTTCCCAATTCTTCTTATGAACCAAATTGCACTTGGAATGTCTGGACTCTTATTTGCCATGATCAGACAATTCGATGATGATCAAGTAGTTCTGTTTCCTTGGTTGGAGTCAGGATTGAGGAATCTATACTTTTTTGTGTGTGTGTGTGCGCGCACACGTGTGCACATGTATCATGGCATCAATGGTTGAACTATTAGGCGAAGTCCTTGTTCTGGTCAGATGATGATCTGACTTTGATACTATTTATTGTAGTCATGAACTGTCACTAGAATCAACTAGTGTCAGCATGAGGTATGCTTTGTTTCGGGTAAAGCATAAACTTTTTAGGGCTTCACATTTATTAGAAGAGAATTTTTTTTTGTTAAACCCATGCCCCAATCTTCTTTTCCTTAATACTGGTCACAGCCTAGAACTAATCTTCATTGATACCAAACACAGCCTTCCCAATTGCTCGATTTCAATCTGCATAGAAAATTAATTGAATTCTATGACCTTTTAGATGAATTATCATATCTTGAAGTGTTTGCTTTTCTTCCTCTTCTTCTTTGTGTGTGTGCATGCTTGTTTTCTTTCAGTTTGGTAACTGTCTTCATTGCCTTTGTGGTGTTTCAGGTGAAGTCCATTCCGCTGGCAGTTGATGAGCAGAATTGAAATGTATGTGCTGAAGAAATTCTGTTTGTTAGTGTTCAGTATGCATGTGATGAACAATGTTCTTGTTGCTGTTTAATAAGTTTCCAGGAATGACTTTGTTGTAATTTATTTTCATTCGGTAAAACTATATAGTAAATTCCCAATGGCTAGTTTCAATTGAGAACCATAAGGGAGCATCAGAGTTTCTATTCTGGTTTTGAATGGGAAATATTTACGCGAGAATGATGTGTTAAACTATAAAGCATCTAGAATATACTATTTTCTGGCAACAGGAAGGCTGTCATTTTTAACTCCAAGGAATTGGTCTAGTGGTTCTCAAGTCTCACATGAGATCCTAAGTTTAAAATTCTTATGCACTTTGGGGCAAACCCAAAGGAATTCCCCCCTCTAAATGTTTGGTTTTTGTGGGATGGGTAGACCTCATGGAATAATCAAGTGCTCGAAAAAGTCAGTTTAAGGTTTGGAAACCCTAGTGAAGGTTGCAATTTACAAAAAATATAAATAATTAATTTTCTTATTAATATACCCAAAAACCCCTTTTAGTCATTTGTCATTTTTGTTGACATATTAATGTTTGTTTTTGTTTTTTTTTTTTAACAAACAAAGATATTCAGACTTCTTCAAATATCTTATTATTCCCTAAGGTATATGTAGTCCTTCCATCCCATACACACCAAGTTGTTATTAGGAGAAATTCCTCAAGATTAGAACTAGAGTTGATACTATCTAATTAGTGAGATCCACCATGAACGTAAGAGGAATGAGCACCACGTCACTATACTCAAGAATACTTAATATTTTTCCCACCTTGATGACCCTAAATCCTTCCTTGTGATCTATAATTGAGTTATAAGGTCTGTGGAAATTCCTAGAACAAAATTAAAGCTAGCCGACTAACAAATTAAATGGTCATGGAGGAGGCTCCCCCTCTCTTGGAAGGCTTAGGGTTCCCTTTAAGCTACCTTCTATATTATTTCCATTACTTGTGATGGCAAGGAGAAAACCCATTGTGCAGTGAGCATATATAACCATACTCTCACACAAAGGTAGACCCCACAAGTGTGGGATCCACCTTTATGTGAGAAGATAGTTACATATGCACGATACATTATGCAAGGCTGTCCAAATTATTAGGTCGATTTGTTCTAAGGCCCTAGAATGCTCATGGTCATAAACCATGAAAAAGAATTCTTATGTGTGTGATATCTTTATCAATTGCATTCCACTCATCAATTAGTTAATTGGTATGAGTTAGCCCTATTTCACTTTGGCCTAAATTCCAGTCAATATGGTGATTTTTGGGAAAAATGTGAACAAAACATTTTTTTTCCTTGATATTATATATATACTATTTCCTTCTTAGAATATGAATTTTGAAGTTTATTTTTTATTTAATTTTATCGTTATGAGTAATTTGAGTTACTAAGTTGATTCATTTGAATTTTTTTTTTTTATTTGATATGTGAATTTAGTCATATTAGGTTAAACTATTGACTCATACTAAATTAATTGGATCTTTGTTATGTAATTATGATGTTACGAATGTGTAGTGATTGGTTTTTAATTGATAATTTGATATGGTGGCAAAACTATATGATAAAAACTTAGGTATATTTATTTTGTGTTAGAAAAAAAAATCATTTTTTTTTATATTTAAAATTAGTTGTAACTTCAAAAACATTCTGTCAAAATAAATTGGTATTGAAATATTATGTTCCAAACTCCTAATGAACAAATTGAAATGGTCATTGGAATATCGTTGACAACTTTAATATACAAATTATATATATATATATATATATATCAACCTAAATTACACATGATAGTAATTTGGTCACATTAGTTAGTGTTGAGGTCTAAAAAGTCACAATACCCAAGACCAAAGAAATAAGCGCAAGGAGGCCACGAAAAAGAGAAGAAATAGTAAGCCCAAGAGGCTTGAAGCCCAAAAAGCATCAAGAAGAAAAAAAGGGGAAGCCCAAAAGCTTATGAGAAAAGAAGAAAGAAAATGAAAAGAAGCCCATATCAAAGGATTGAAGAAGAAAGCTGAGTCGAGATCCTCAAAGACTACCAAAAGGGGGCCACGAAAAAGAGAAGAAATAGTAAGCCCAAGAGGCTTGAAGCCCAAAAAGCATCAAGAAGAAAAAAAGGGGAAGCCCAAAAGCTTATGAAAAAAAAAAAGAAAGAAAATGAAAAGAAGCCCATATCAAAGGATTGAAGAAGAAAGCTGAGTCGAGATCCTCAAAGACTGCCAAAAGGCTTGGATCCCCCCAGGCATGTAAGCACAGTCAACAAAAGATTAAGACAGTTCAAAAGAAAAAAACAAAAAGAAATACAAGGAACAGAGGAGAAGCCACGTCCTTCTCAAGCGGCAAACGACCCAGCAAGAAAAGAGGAAATAATCAGCGACCTCTCATAGCGCAAGTGGGTAGCACCTCAGGGAACCAGAATGAATAAGTATAAAAAAAGGAATAGCAGCGGAAGACTTTCAAACTAGCAGAGTGGGATTTCACCCGTTTGAGAAAAAAGATAAAGAAGAAGGACGACCAAAAGTTGGATCGAGAAGAGTGTGACCTCAGCATATTCCAAAATAGGGAGTCAGCTATGGACTTTCAAAGAAACAAAACTAAAAGAAAGGAAAGGATGAAGAATAAGGAAACTGAACCTACTGGGCGATGGGCACAATACATACTTTGGTACTCAGAGGGCAAAACAGGGGAATCAATAGTTCCCCTGGGACTCCAGAATATCACTATAAAAAGGGGGAGAGGAATGCGAAGAAGGGCAGAGAAATTTGGGAGGGGAGAATCATTGATAAAATACTGTTGAGAAGAAAAAACTCAGAGAAAATTAGTAAAATTATTTCCCGGTATCCTAGAGAAAGCCACTATAGCACATACTCAGATTCAAAAAGAATCAAATTTTGCAAGCCTTAAGGGTTAGAATAACCATTTAAGACTGTAATCTTTGAGCTTGCTTGAACCTTATATCACGTCTTAGTGAGCATACTATAACTATAATAAAGAAAATTCAATAAAATATTCTCTACTGATTTGAGGATCCCTAACCATTATTTTGTGTTTTTATTTTGTTCTCTGCATTACTTTGCTGTTTGATTTGTTGTTCAATACAAATGTCCTTGTTTGTTAGTTTATATGTATTGTAGGAAGCATGCCCTGTGCACCACTTGATTCTTAAACAACCCTTTAGCTGTGGTGAATCAAAACCCGATCCACCAAACTACAACTATTCGGCCCGGTATCCTTGGGCCTGAGTGTTGCAGAAAAAGCACTCTCACAGTTAGTAACTCACATCATATTGATATATTTTTATATATATTATTTATAATAAAAAAAATTATTTCATTATGATAAACCAAGAATGTATTGACCCATTGTGATAAGTTAACCAATTAATTTAGCCAAGTTAATTAATTATTTCAATTAATATGCAAAATGCGTGGTAGTACAAACAAATCATCAATTAATTAAATATAGTGGAAATTAAATTGACACATTGATTTGTTTACGAATGGGGAAAACCTACACGGTAAAAACCCCACCAAGTGATTTTAAGGTCACCACTTCCGAGAATTTACTATTATCAAAACAAGTGGTTACAAGTAAAGGAATCTCAGTACCTTATACCAACCTACAATTGAACCCTTACCCCAATACTCAATTGGACTTGTTCTATAATGACAATCTTTCATTTTCAATGCACGGCACCTTTTAGCTGCGGTGAATCAAAACCCAATCCACCAAACTACAACTATTCGAATCGGGATCCTTGGGCCTGAGTGTTGCAGAAAAAGCACTCTCACAGTTAGTAACTCACATCATATTGACATATTTTTATATTTATTATTTATAATAAAAAAAATTATTTCATTATGATAAACCAAGAATATATTGACCCATTGTGATAAGTTAACCAATTAATTTAGCCAAGTTAATTAATTAATTCAATTAACATGCAAAATGCGTGGTAGCACAAACAAATCACCAATTAATTAAATGCAGCGAAAATTAAATTGACACATTGATTTGTTTACGAATGGGGAAAACCTACACAATAAAAACCCTACCAGGTGATTTTAAGGTCACCACTACTAAGAATCCACTATTATCAAAACAAGTAATTACAAGTAAAGGAATTTCAATACCTTATACCAACCTACAATTGAACTCTTACCCCAATATCCAATTGGACTTGTTATATAATGACAATCTCTCATTTTCAATGCACAGCTCCCAGTACGTGACTAACCAATAGATGCACGGATTCTAGTACGCAACTTAATCACCAACTTGAGAAAAATATTTGCTGTAGAATTCTTCAGTTCATCACACGATGAAGATCACGAAACTCCTTGGTCACAAAACCCTAAGATGTACAAACACAGCAGTTTTTTTATGAGAAATATAAACTAGGGCAAATTCTGTCTCCGATCACAATTTGCATGAATACAACTTTACTTTACACTTGCGTAACCTTTGACTGCCCTTAAAATAATCTTTATATATGTTTAGGGTTGTGAAAAAAGAAAACCTAAACATGTACTCATGGATTAGATACAAAACAAAACTGAAAATCTGTTTTTCATAAATCTCGACAAATAGGGTATCTATCGAGCTAGCTATCGAGTTTCGGGTTTCAACAGCTTTTTAAATCTCGATAGAGCTAGCTATTGAGCTTTAACATCCAGCATTTCTTCACTTGTTTCTTAAACAAACTTGCATGGTTTTAACACTTAAACTTGAAACTGTCACGCCCCAAACCCCAAAGGGTCCAAAACATGAGAGAGACGTCTCAAGTACCTGTAAATTTTTTTCCTTCTTGACAATTCAATCCACATAATTATTATCAAGTGCCAACAACAAGAATTATCCTAATCATCCCATAGAATATACTTTTCAGAATAAGTCAGAGTTCTAAGCATTAATTACAAGGATCATAGGCCACAAAAGAATAGAGGTCTGAAAACAACCATTACATAACAACAGCTTGTCCCAACAGTGGAAAATACAGTCATAACCCCTATAATATACAAAAGAATGAGTCAAGCCTAGACTAAGATGTACACCATCTAATATATCCAATACACAAAAACTCAGCCTCCATCAGTAGTTAGTCTAACTACTATTAGCCACCAAAAAGCTGTCTCAAAAGATTGTTGCCTACTCTGAAAAATTATAAAAATAATGGAATGAGACAAAGCCCAGTAAGTAGCATAATTAAAGGGGGTGGGGAAATGCAAGTTTCATGACGGTAACAATTTACTAATCATGCTTTTAATTCGGGAGTTTCCAAATAGTTTCTACAAAACCATTTCCCAAAAATAATATGACAATAATGAATAAATTGACACAGCACAAAACTTCTCAAAATGTTCTCATGAGATTACATACTATATATTCCTCAAAATATCTCAACATGAAACTACTTACTATACTGTGAGCAATAACATACCGTTCCAAACCAGAAAATCTAACCCAAGACCACATGATAATCGCCGACACAAAGCCGGAACTCATTGCCGACACAAAGCCGGAACTAAACTGCCGACACAAAGCCGGAACTCATCGCCGACACAAAGCCGGAACTAATAACCATCACAAAGACGGGTGCTAAGATACTAATGTCACACAGACTATAGTATCTAGCAAGGTAATCACCGAATAATCACATGTCACAGCACATGGGTAGAACATAAAGAGCTCACATAACTTTAATTCAAAATACATAATTTCACTTCTAAGTAGTTTCATAAAACATTTGAATGCCCAAGATATTCACAAGGTTTTCAATGCCTTCAACTTATTTCTTGCCAAAGAGATTTTGTATTAACTTCCCAAATAACATAGGCCAAGATAAAGCATCTTTATATTTTTGCAAATAATGCAATAAATCTATAATACACATTTTCTAGAATTTAATCAAAGATGCTAGTCTTTTCTTTGCTAACAAATCATGCAAATCCCCCATATGCAATAAGAATATGCATTTTCATATATAATCATATATATAGTAGGGTCATAACACAACACCTTTTAGAAAAACATAGTTCCACCATTAATTTTCCAAAATGTGTTTGACCCAAAAACAATATTTATAAGATATGGTTATTTTTCAAAAATACCCATTAAAAAGCTACTTACCTAGCAACCGCAAAATCCTAATTCTCCAAGCTCCAAGGGGAGATTAGCTAGAACCTAAACAATGTCAAGCAAATCTATCACAATGAGCACAAAACTTGAAATTGTATCTAGCTACATATTAGGAATTGCCAAATAGGCACTAAATTAGGCAAGCCTAGATTTAGCCTCACAAATAATATTTTCCATCTCCAAAGTTTCTCAACCAATTACTTTACAAGACATAGACTCCCATTATACTTATGAATCATACAAGGTATTATTTCTAACATCAAAACCTCAATAATTTATAAATAGTTTCCACATGGTTTTCACAACATCATCAAGAGACCCATGACACCAAAATCACAATATCCTTTCAAACAACCAATTTAGATCTTTAACTAGCTCCAAATAAACCATAAAATTATATTTACAATTTCATTTCACAAGATATACCTCAAAACCCCTAAATTTTCACCATAACAAGCCCTAGATACCCAACATTGTAAAAAGCATGAACTCACTCAACAATTACATCCACCAAGACCAAAACCCATAAGTATAACACATGAATATCATTTCCAAAGCTCTTAAATCACATGAAAATCATCATTAAAGCTTGGGTGAAATAACCTCAAATAAGAACATAATACTCATCAAAAGAGATTAAAACTTTGTGAGAGTGCTTTTTTCTTTAGCACACAGGCCCAAGGATTCTGGGCCAAATAGTTGTATTTTTGGTGGACTGGGCTTGGTTCACCGCAGCTAAATGGGGGCTGATTACGAACCAAGTTGTGCGCAAGTCACATAAATCTCCTCAAGGCAAAAATGTGATTCCTCCTGGTACCCCGGGCATACTGTCGTGGGATCTTGGGACGTACTGTCGTGGGATCCCGAGGCGTATTAGGCCTGTAAGAACCCAGAATCTCTGGTTCTCTACACTATTAGGATATATATATATATATATATATATTAATACACATACATATATGTAAGTGAGTTTTATGAGAATGATTCAGCCACGAGGATCATGGCCCCAATTCTCACAGACTTATGCTTTTGCACAAGACTTGTGGGATTTGGAACTCAAGTCCGAGTGGCTTTGCTTGGGCAGGGACTCAGCTTTACAAGCAAGAATATATATGTATTAAGCAGCAAGAAACAGTAAAGGAAGACAATATAATAAAGATATATGTAAAGTAATTGTTAGAAATTCTCAAATCAATATGAGATATTTCATTATTTTTCTTGATTGTGGATTACAAATATGCTCACTAAGACGTGATACAAGGTTCAAATAAGCTCAAAAATTACAGACTTTGATGGCTATTCAAGCCTCTAAGACTTGCAAAGTTTGAATCCTTTTGAATCCAAGTATGTGCTATAGTGGCTGTTTCTGGGATACCGGGAGACATTCCTCTGTTTTTCTTAAATTTCACAGAGTTCTAATGACTCTGTTATGATATTCTTCCTACTGAAAATCCTCTCCTCCTTTTATAATGGAGTTTTTGGTCCTCTCGGGGAACCGTTGGTTCCCCTGTTTTACCCTTTTGCAAACAGAACACGTCCTGTATCCATCATCTTGGTAAGTCCCATTTCCGTTTTTTCTCATTCTTTCCTTCTTTCAGCTCTGATTCTTTTGAAAGTTCCTAGTTGGCCATCTTCTTTGGGATGTGCTGAGGTATGCCCTTCTCGGCATCCCCGTTTCTGGCGTTTTCCACTTTTCCCTTTTCTTTCCCATCCGGGCGGAATCCTGCTCTGCCATTTTGAAAGCCACTTGTTATCATTCTTTCTTCTATGTTTCTCCGTTTTGGTTCCTCGAGGCTTTTTCTGTCTGTGCCATGAGAGGTCGCTGGGTTATACTGGCGTTTGTGTTCTTTTTCTGCTTTTGTTTCTTGTTTCCTTCTTCTGTCTTTTTCTATCGAGCTGTCCTAGTCTTCCTTTATCTTTGTGCCTGAAGGGGTCTGCGCCTCTTGAAGGTTCCTGAGGATCCTTGCTTCTTATCCCTTGTCGTGATCCTCTTTTTTTTGGATGCTTCTTTGTCTGGGCTTCAGGATCCCCTGGGTTTTTTTATTCCTTCATGGGTTTCCTGCGTCTGTTACTTTGGGCTTGGCTTATCCTTTTAGGCTTGACTTATTCTTTTGGGCTTCCTTCACTATGATCCTTTTTAGACCTCAACAAACTTTTACCTCAATTTACTTATGTGAAGGTGTGATGTTCTTGAGGATTTTCTAGTGATTTTGCCGGAAAAAATGGTAGAGGTGAGGATGAGAAATGTACTGGTGGGAGGGTGAGGGAGAGAAGTGTGTGTATATGTGTTGTGTTGACTGAAAAAAGAAAAAGAAAAGGAGAATAAGAGTGGGAGTGGCCGGCCAAAGAGAGAAGAGAGGGAGTGGATTGTGTGATGGGTAGTGGGGTTAGGTGGGGGCACATTGGTCCACAAAAAAAATTCTGACTTACCTTTTTTTTTTTTTTAAACCCACGGGATGTTACAGAAACCTTATTTCTTGAAGTATTAAACACATCCTAGATCTATCCAATTACAAGTAAAATGCGTTTTGTCAAAAGATTAGCCAATTACATAAAATATTGACATATATTCCTCACATGATTCATATATGTCCTAACACATTATATGTCAAACAGGATATTAAGATAAAACTTAGATATAATTTCTTAAAGTATTGTACCATTCCTCTCTATTTAATATGGAATCATTTTATGATCGAATTTAATTGATAAACCTTTTTTTTAAGAAAAAATTAATTGATAAACCTAAGTGCATAATAGAAGAAAATGTAACTAAATTTTAGACTAATAATTTTAGATAAACAAAAATGCTAAAGAAAAAATAATTTTTTATTTAAAAGTCTTATAACTCAACTAATACCGATTGTTATTTCTACTTTCTAGTTTCTACAAAAACTCTTATCTTCCATTATAATTATTAAATTTATAATATAAAAAAAATACACAAAATAAAATCTAATAATTTTTTAAATATTTTTCCCAATAATTAAATCGATAAGCCTGAACTGACAAACTTTTACTTATCTTGTCTACTACTAACCCCACATTTTTTATTATTTTTTTTTTTTTATTGATTTGGTGAATCCGATCTGCGGTAAATTTATAAGAAACGCAAATGGAAATGGTAGATTCGAACGGTGTCAAACGATAACCCGTGGTTAAAAATAAATAAATAAGTAGCGTACTTGTTATTATCTTGTTTTGGTGAATCAATCAAGAGAGAGAGAGAGGGAGGATGTCGTACCTGCTACCACATCTGCACTCAGGATGGGCGGTGGACCAGGCCATCCTCGCCGAGGAAGAACGACTCGTCGTCATCCGCTTCGGTCACGACTGGGACGAGACCTGCATGCAGGTTCTTTCCTTCTCTTCCCTTTTTTTCATTTCAATTTTTTATTTTGGGGGAAAACCCTAATCTTTCTTTTACTAGTGGCTAAAAATTCATTCATCCTTTTTTTAATTTTCATTATTTAACATAACCCATATTGTAATTTCAGCTTCAAACTAGCTAATAATTCATGGGTCCCAATTTATTTCGGATTTTATTTATGGGTTTAGGTTGATTCAAGTTGAGTTTAAAATTATATCCATATATATATATATGGATTGAGCTTGCGTTTCTTTTTTTAGAGTGTCTAGATAGAAACGTTTGTAATTAGGGTCGACAACAGGTCGGGGCAGAGAAATCCCGTATTGGGCTGGAGCGAGACAGGTCGGGGAGGATTGGTGATGAGAGTATTTAGAGATAGATGACTGTTTTGGAGGTTAGAAACACACATTAGGGGCAGGGTAAGGCAAGAAAAATGCAACCCCGTCTCGTGGGTAGGGACAATCTGCACGGGGCGGGGAAATTATGTCATCATTCCTTGCTGGGCACAATAGTTTACCGAATTACATGCTGTCAGGTACTAAATGGGGTTAGTGGTTTGCTGGTGAGACTTCTCTGTAGTCTATAGTCTTTTTGGCATCATCATTTAAAACAAAAAAAAAGGTTTTTTTTTTTGGCTTTTGAGGATCATTTCACTTGGCTCTGTTGTTATTCATGAGTGTTGTATGATGATGGTCTAATCGATTGAGTTTATATTTAGATGGATGAAGTGCTGGCTTCTGTTGCTGAGACGATCAAAAACTTTGCTGTTATCTATCTTGTGGACATCACTGAGGTGCCTGATTTCAACACTATGTACGAGCTCTATGACCCATCCACAGTCATGTTCTTCTTCAGAAATAAGCACATTATGATTGATCTTGGCACTGGAAATAACAACAAGATAAACTGGGCTCTCAAGGACAAGCAAGAGTTCGTTGACATTGTTGAGACAGTCTACCGTGGGGCAAGGAAAGGTCGTGGTCTGGTGATTGCTCCTAAGGACTACTCCACCAAGTACCGTTACTAAGTCCTTGTGCAAGCTGTAGTTGATTTGGAGCTTGTAAGATCATATATTGAAAACCTGTTGCATCATAGTACGTTCTCTAGAAGTTGTTTGTTTGAAACCTGTAATGTTAGATCTTGAAAACCTGTTGCTTGAAACTTGAATTCTCTAGAAATCAATGTTTTGGAGCTATCATATCATTAAATTACAAGGTGTTTCACCCCAGGTGCTTTCTCTATACTTGATTTGACTATTGCACATGTATTGCTCTTTGAATTAAATAACAGATCCAATCCTGGAATTTTAAATCTGAAATCATGTAATTGATATATGAGTTTTTAAGCATAATGTCAGGGCTCAATAAAATGTCAAATAGTAGTGTTAAGCATAAATTTAGGATGTTGATGGGCATCCGCTTGATAATTGTTTTCAGTGAAGTAGCAATCTATGTGCTAGGTAAGAGGTCTACCAAAAGAATAAATGATGGACTCGCAATGAGCTCAACATTAAGCATATGCTGTGAACAAATGTACAAATTAAATGTGGAGTCTTATATGCATTGCTGAGTATCTTATCCATCATGTCATGTTAAGTGGCATGCAAATTGCTTATGATGGATCTGTGGAAGTCTTTGTGTTGTCTTTGAAGTTAGGTTCTTTTGAGATTTTATTAAGGTGTATAAGTTTACTTTTTGGGCCTGTTGATGTGTGTGTCTTGGACTTGCAACTTGATAGAAACAATTGGCATAACTTACATCTCTTCATTTTAGTTTATTATTGAGTCACAACTATGCATGTCGTACTAATAAGTATTTAGTTTAGTGTTGGGTCCCATTCTCTTCTGTGTGTGTTAGGTTTGTTTTAGTTTAGGTGGTGGTAGTAGTAAGGGTTTCCTCTTCTTTTCTTGTGTGTGTGTCTAAGAGAGAGAGAGAGAGAGAATGATCTTGGCAGTGGTTTGGTTTTTTAGACTATTTAGGTGCTTTTCACAGGTTTTCACAAAATTGCAGGAAAACTTTTGGCCCATCTGTAACAAGTGAACTAAAACTAGAAATAACTGCATGTTCCATTTTGACTAATAACTTTCCAATTAGTCGGATGTAGCTATGACTTTTATTCTTTTAGCCTTTGGCATTGCATCTGATACCATTTCATGATGATAGTTTTGATGGCACCAAAGCCTGCAAAATGTTTTGATAACTAAAAATCATGTGATGGGCTGATGGCAAGGAAGGTTCATGGTCTGGGGTACTGGTACTTAGTCCTTGTGCTAGCTGTAGTTGATTCGAAGCTTTTAAGATCGTATCTTGAAAAACCTGGTGCATCATATTATATTCTGTAGAAGTTATAGTTTGTTTGAAACCTGTAATATTAGATATTGAAAACATGTTGCTTGAAACAATCTCTAGAAATCAATTTTTTGGAGATATCCTATCCATGATTATGAGAAGTTTCACATTGGGTGCTTTCTAGTTTCTACAATACTTTTTATGACTGTTGCACATGTGCATGGTATAGCTGTTTGAATTAAATAATAATTCCAGTCCTGGAAACTTAAATCCAAAATCATGCAATTCATATGCAAGTTTTTTAGCAAAATGAAGTAAAATTTGGTTGTCAATGGGCATTTACATGATAATTGTTCAGTCAAGTAGCAATCTGGATATCAACTAGTGAGCTGGATTGTAAGAGGTCTACCGAAAGACTAGCAAAGGTGTAAGAATAAATGGTGAGACTAGCAACAGGCTCAACTTTAAGCATATGCTGTGAACAATTGTATAAATGTGGAATGCATCACTGAGTATTTTATTCATTGTGTCATGTTAAGATTTGTGCAGTTGTGTTATGTTAAGAAGCGTGCAAGTGCGAAGGGTTTATGATGGATATGTGGAAGTCTCTGTGTTGTATTTGAAGTTAGGTTTTTTTTATGTTAAGGTTCTTTTGAGATTTAATGAAGGTGTTTAGGTTTTTTGTGTCCTTGGACTGGCAAAAGACAATTGCATAACTTACATCCTCTTCATTTTAGTTGTAGTTATCATCGAGTCAACACTGCACATCCTAGTAGTAAGGGTTTGTGTAGGGTCCCCTGCTCTTCTGATCCAGTCAACACTATGCATTTTGTAGTAGTAAGGATTTAGTTTAGTTTAGGGTCTTTTCCCGTATGCATGTGTGTGTGAGGGTTTAGTTGAGTTTAGTTCAGGTGGATGTAGTGTGTAAGGGTTTACTTTTCATCTGGTGTGTGTGAGAGAGACAATGATCTTGGCGGTGGTTTGGTTTTTTTACAGCTTGTTTTGGATTGAGAGGACGATAGGGGGATGGTTCAATCAACCTTATTTGGATATCTTTCAAGGGGACAATGGGATAGGAATATATGCGATCCCCTCCACTTCCCCACCCAATCAATTTCTTTGACCAACCCCTGTTTATTTGGCTTCAAGAGAATGTCAGCTTTAGCCGTCAGCCCTTTCCTCACATCGCCCTTGGAATGCTTTTGTAACCTTCACCCTATGGCAAGTGTGGTTATCTCGCAATGCTTGTCTTTACACAAGATTTTACTTCGCTTTCCACTTGTGTTCACAAGATTTTAAATCTTGTAAATGAGTCTTGCTTCACCTCTTGATTTGTCAAACTCAATACTAATGGTAGTGTTGTAGGCAATCCAGGCCAGATTTTCTGTTTCCTTGGGGACAATTACTAATATGGTCTCACAATGTTGACTGAACTCTAGGCAATCCAATATGGTCTCACAATGGTTTGGAATTTGCGATATTGTAATATCATTTTAGAATCAAATTAGCCATTATCATCTCATCATTAACCTCTACGGGTCACTCGTCCTTGAGTCTGCCTACTCTTCTTGTTCATAGCAGGAAATTGATGACCAGTGATTGGATGGTGTATACACATCACGTTTATCATGAAACAAATGGGTGTGATCATATGTTGGTTATTGAGGACACAGAGCAAATAGAATGCATAGTAGAATACTCCTTTTGTTCAACAAATATTTTGTATGGGACTGGAGGGATTTGGAATTACTACACTTTTACCCAAGCATCTACTGTATGAGCATGCTTAACTTAGAGCATTCACAGTAGAATCGCTGCAAATTTAGCCAAATAAAGTGTGCAATACTATTTTTCAAACTCATTTGTAAATACTCCCATATTAGACTCAATACACTATCTTTAAAATCTTATTTTATTTATTATTTATTTTTTTATTTCCTCTTGCACTTACGCTTTTTCTTCCCCTCTCTCTCTCTTCCTCTCAACCTAGCACCACCTCGACTAAGCTCCCCCTCTCTCCTTTCGTACCACCACCCAAACAATCCATCAATCACAAATCACAAATCAACCACAACAAAATCAAACCAACAATCAACCACCAATCAACCCAAATCACAACCTTAACCCACATGCAACCACAACCACTGATCTAAAAACCCACAAATCAACCATTAATCTACCATTGTAGCATCCATAGTCTCAACCACATACAACCCAAATCACAAGTTAATTTGCAACCTACCACTGCAAATAAACAAAAATCAACCATTGAACAAATCAACCCAAATTTGCCACCACAAAAATCAACACGATCTAATCTCCAATCTATGAAGCAATGGTGGTAAGAGAGAGAGAGATTTCTTTGGTTTGGCAATGAACTATACTTTGTCCGAATTACATTATATATATATATATATATATTGATTTAATTTTGCTTTAGTTTTTCTTAATTCAACCAATTCTATAATTTACAAAAATTCACAATAATTTGGTCCAAAAACTAAAAAAGAAATTTCAAAATCTTCGTAACATAATTGCAATGCAAAATTTGTTTTGTAACTTAAACACTTTCAAAATTTTGCTAAGGTGACAATGTGACAAATGATGATGTTTTTATATGGTAGATTTGTTTTTGCAATGAAAATATAAGAATAAACAAAAACGATGAATTGTGAAGTACCAATACCAGTCTATGAAGATTGGTATATATTATTAGCACCAATCATAATATATACTATGATTGGGGCTAATAATATACTATGATTGGGGCTAATAATATATAGCAATCAGATCATTTTTTTTTTTTTTTTTTTTTTTTTTGTTGATGAAATCAGATCATAATAATTGATAAAGTGAGAAATCCTAAAAATAATAATAATAAAAAAAACAGTGTGGGTCAGAATCGATTACTTACGATATCTTCTCTCCACTTTATTTGTCTTTGTCTATAAAAACGAAATTCTGTCTTATCGTCTAAATTCAAGATGAACAAATCAGGAAGTTAAAAAAAGCGAAAGAAGCAGTCGGCTTTGACGCGTGTCGGCGTGTGATAGGTAGCTCTATAGAACTTTTTTTTTTTTTGGAAGCCAGCTCTATAGAACTTAATTATGTCCGACTCTAATCGAGACATTTCCAAAGATCCAACGTTCTTATCCAAACCTTAGCTCTCACACGCTCTCTGTTTCTGTCTCTGTCTCTGTGTCTGTGTGTTAATATATAGCTTAGTATATATATTTATATATTTATGGTGGTGGTGCCGATTTGGTTTCTTTAGACAGTCGTTGAAATCCTCCAAGTTCGAAGAATAATGGCTTCCCGTACATCTGAGATGGTAGCGAAAGTGGACCCAGCTCACGCCCTCGATCACAAGGCGTTGTTGGCTTACGCCTCCGCCAACGTCCCTGGCTTCCCTCTTCATCCCTCCGATTTCACCGTCTCTCAGGTCCCCTCCATTTCTCTCTTACTCTTACTCTCTCTCTCTCTCTCTGTGTTGGTTTTGATCCGATTTATTTGTGGGTTTTATAGTTTGGGCACGGGCAATCGAATCCTACTTATCTGATGGAAGTGAGATCATCAATGGGGGATTCGGTGAAACGTTACGTTTTGAGGAAGAAGCCACCGGGGAAATTGCTTCAGTCTGCTCACGCCGTTGATAGAGAGTTTCAGGTTGTTTCTTTGTCCCAGCTTTGTGATAAAACAAAAAAACAAAAACAAAAACAAAACTGAAATATTAAAGGTTGCAATTTCGTTATTTCCTAGGAAAAAAGAAAGTCAAAACTACTTTCATATTTGTCCATCACAACGCACTTTTTATTACACCAAATATTAAAGACACTGCCCAATTTCATCTTGGTGGGTCATAAAAAAAGTGTCCGCTCACAATGGAGGACTTTAAAGAAAATTAATGGGTTTTATTTACCAAGCCAAAGGGTAAGGAATGTTGAATTTGGAATTCTCAATTTTTGGTGGGACAGGTTCTCCGGGCGTTGGGCACTCATACACAAGTTCCAGTCCCAAAAGCTTTCTGTTTGTGTACTGACCCAAGTGTAATTGGAACTGCATTTTACATCATGGAGTATTTGGATGGACGCATTTTTGTAGACCCCACACTGCCGGTATGACATTTTCTTCACTACATTGTGTTTCATGATCAATTTGAAATACTAATTATAAGTCTTAATGTATTGAGTTTTCACTTGTCAAATATAGTACTCGGATTTTTGGTGCAAATAACAATCAGCTTGATGGGCTGACTTGTATGATTGTTTCTGTTCCATCAGGGTGTATCACCTGATAAGAGGAGGGCAATATATCAAGCAACTGCAAAAACTTTAGCTTCTCTACATTCCACTAATGTGGATGCCATTGGTCTCACAAAATATGGGCGCCTTGACAACTATTGTAAACGGCAGGTAATGTTCTGAAATTTTTAGATAATCTAATTTTATCTATATGTATTTTGCACCTTGACATGTGTAATTTCAAATGCGAAATTCTCACAGATTGGGTTGAAGGTGCTTAGAATATGATTACCTGCCGCTCAATTCTAATAACAAACTTCGTGCATGATAATGTACTAACGTTTTGTGTAGCAGCTGTTTTGTATTAGTCACATCCATGAAAATTTGTGAAAGCTCCTAACTAAACACAGGGCTATCACCCAGATTTTTACTTTGTATGAATTTTATGCTTGTTTTAGGTAGAAAGGTGGGCTACACAGTATATAGCTTCAACTGCTGGGGGTAAACATGAGAGAAATCCAAAGATGATTGAGCTTGCTAATTGGCTACGGCAACACATTCCTCTTGAAGATTCTTCAGGAGCAACATCAGGCCTAGTTCATGGAGACTTTCGCATTGATAATCTTGTATTTCATCCCAATGAGGTGCAGTATTTCAAAAGCCTTCACTGATTTAAACACATATCTTTATCCAACCTGATTTCAGAATTTGTAATTTCACTCAGTCATCCAATATAATCAGTGTATGTTCTGTTCTATAAATTAAGAATTTCAAAAAATATTTATGGTTGGAATAGAAATACAAATTTGTTACTGTTTACACTTTATTTGACCCTTAATTTGGTCAAATGATCATGTACTAACAGCTTAGATATTCTGGGTTGCACATCTACTGAGATATGCTTAATGGTGCAGGATCGAGTTATTGGCATTCTTGACTGGGAACTGTCTACTCTTGGAAACCAAATGTGTGATGTTGCATACAGCTGTTTGGTAATTACAATTTACATGTCAATCTGTTCTCTTTTAGCCTCTGATGTGAATGTTTGGGATGCTTCTGGTAGGCTATTTGATTTTCTTTGGCACTAGTAGACTAGGCTGATAACATAACTACATTAGGGTTAGATGTTCACTAAATATCATTTTCAAGTTATCGTTTTTTCTTTCCTTGACAGCATTATATTGTGAGCATTGGGCTTGGAGATGGACAACAAGGGGAAGGTATGGAACTTGCTGGAATTCCAGAAGGTGTTCCTTCACTGGCAGAATATTTGGCAGAATACTGCTATGCAGCTGTAAGTCACATTGATAAATTTGATTGAATTGAGGTCTGTATTCTCATTTGTCCAAAATAGCTTCCTCTTCTGAGGAAATTCAGGCAATCATTAAGAGATTTTTTTATTATCATTAAAATCTTCAAGATAATATCAGGGATTGAGGAAGACAATGAGAATACTCAGTGCTATGTAACTAACTTGATCTCATCATTTCCTAAGGCCTTTTATGAGTTAAAATGCAGTGTCTAAGCCATAATCTGATCAAATAGGACTGTATGATGTATTGCAATTCCGTAACTTGCTATTCAACTAATTCCATTCCCCTGTATTGGCTATGCTACTGTTTGCCTTCCTTGGCCATCTTTTGTAGTCTTGTAAAATATTGTACTAGGCAATCATACTTTGTTTTTCACAATCAATGGTACCACATTTTCAATGCAGAGAAAACCATGGCCTGTTGCTGAGTGGAAGTTTTATGTTGCCTTTTCCTTGTTCCGTGCTGCATCAATCTATGCAGGAGTGTACAATAGATGGACTATGGTATATTTTCAAATGTTATATATATATATATATATATATTAAATAAGCTTTTTGTCATAGGAAGTGAACTCTGAACACATCAGGATAATATCTGCTTTACCATGACAATGCAGGGTAATGCTTCAGGAGGTAAGCGTGCCCAACTCACAGGGAAATTAACTAATTCTCTTATTGATTCGGCATGGGCATTTATTCAACGACAATCTGTGCTTCCTGAGCATCCTCCATCTGGTAGCTATACCAATTAATGAACTTTCTTGGCCTTGAATTTGCACAATCTTTAGCATGCAGATAAATTTCCTTCCTAGAGTATTTAT
Source organism: Quercus lobata (assembly GCF_001633185.2). Classification (NCBI taxonomy): domain Eukaryota; kingdom Viridiplantae; phylum Streptophyta; class Magnoliopsida; order Fagales; family Fagaceae; genus Quercus; species Quercus lobata. The sequence goes on along the minus strand of NC_044909.1, from coordinate 10,390,720 downwards.
CTACCCAAAGCTATTCTCTAAGGATATTTTCTCCTTTCTATGGAACAGTTCCAATTGCACAACAGTATTTGAAACTATCTGGTAATGAGAATGAAAATCAAGGGCTTTCAAGTGGAGTGGGGAGGTTTGTTCCTAGTAAAAGAGTTCAGGAATTGAGAAACAGATTGATCAAATTCATGGAAGATCACATATACCCCATGGAAAGTGAATTTTACAAACTTGCTCAGTCTTCATCACGATGGACAGTTCATCCAGAAGAGGAGAAGTTAAAGGAACTAGCAAAGAAGGAAGGCTTATGGAATTTATTTATACCTGTATGTGTCTTTATTTTCCCATGCATACATTCTATATTTATTTTTACTTTTTCAAAGTCTAGAATTCCTTCCTTATAAATTAGTTGTTGTGTTGTTGAAGATAATATTCTTCTGAATGAAAGACATTTTGCTTAACCTTTGAGTTTGTGTACACTGTGCAGTTTGATAGTGCTACAAGGGCAAGAAAACTGATTTTTGATGGTAGCAACCATACTCTCCCTAATGGTGCATATGATCAGTTACTGGGTGCGGGCCTCTCAAACCTTGAATATGGATACCTTTGTGAGATTATGGGTCGTTCCGTTTGGGCTCCACAGGTGTTTAATTGTGGTGCACCTGACACTGGAAATATGGAGGTACATTAAACTTTCAAATTCTTTAGATTCACAAATGATTTTTAGTGTTGTTACCACATCACACCTCCTCTTTTGTTTGAAAGAGATCTTCAGATTCTGTGAAGAATTTCAAATTAGAAAGAGTGATGATCATTTCGCAACCTTTAGGACGTAACTCGTAGTTGTGGCCAGTTGGAGAATCAAATGTTTTGTTGATTTTTAGATTTGTAAAATGATTGATATGGTTTTGGCCAGTGAGATTGTCTACTAATTGTGGTGTTTTGTCTTGAGATCCTTGGGCTTACTTGGGTTTTACCAAGAATTGTGCCAGATCTTTTTGGATGGAGGAATTGGTTGGGGAAACGCTGCACTGTTATGTTTGATATGGTGCATTTGGAGGGAACACAATAACTGCATGTTTGAAGATGTGGAGAGCTCAGCAAATCAACTTCTTGCCTCTTTTGTTGGCTCTTCATTTGACTGGTCTCGGGCTTGGAGACTCACAACTAGTGATTCTCTCCTGATGTTTATAGACTCTCTTCTTTCTTGTACATAGTTTTTGTTATCTTTTTGTATTCTTTGGCTGCTTTGTGCCCTTCTGCATAAAGTAGTCTTTTTTCAATAAATTTTTCTTACTTATCAAAAAAAAAAAAAAAATTTATTGATATGGTTTTGAATTTTCTTGCAAAATATGAAAGCTACCTACAATGCATGTTTCACTTGATCTGGTTACAACAGTTCTTTTTCCTTTCGACTTCCTAGACTTTCTGAGTTTGGGAGTGTCTGTCTTTAGGAATAGGCCAATACATATAGTGTGTATTTGATCTATTTTCTCTTTTGAATAAAAGTATTTTACTTGGAAAAAAATTCCTGTTCATTTTAGGTATTGTTGCGTTATGGAAATAAAGAACAGCTACATGAATGGCTTATACCTTTGCTCAATGGTAAGATCCGGTCTGGATTTGCAATGACAGAACCACAAGTTGCATCTTCTGATGCTACCAATATTGAGTGTTCTATTAAAAGGTAGTGTGCAGCACCTTTGTAAAGGGAGTACTCTGTTTATCAAAATCATTTTTTTCAAGTACAGGGACTGCGTCTCCCAGTAGTCATCCAAACTTCTTCTGTGGATATATGGGATACAACTATATGTGGCACATGCCAATTTTTGCCAGAGCTTCTGCTTGCAATTTATGTATGACTGCTTGTTAAATCCATGTGCAGAGAAGGAGATACATATGTCATTAATGGGACGAAGTGGTGGACAAGTGGGGCCATGGATCCCAGGTGCAAAGTTCTCATAGTCATGGTTAGTTCTTGTTTGGCATAGCATGAAAAGTCCAAATTTCGATTCATGTAGTTAAAGGAATGTTATCTGAACAATATACAGGGAAAAACTGACTTCAATGCCGCTAAGCATAAACAGCAGTCTATGATCATAGTGGATACCCATACTCCTGGAGTACACATAAAGAGACCCCTAATGGTGTTTGGCTTTGATGACGCACCTCATGGGCATGCAGAAATATCATTTGTCAATGTACGTGTGCCAGCAAAGAATATTCTATTGGGAGAAGGACGTGGATTTGAGATTGCCCAGGTAAAGTTGTTCAACGCCTTCCCTGGTGCATTATGAATGTGTATTTTTTGGGTTGAGGGGGGGTTTCCCCTCTCATAGGTCAAACCCAAGACCTCCACATTTAAGGTCTTGGCAACATGAAACAGTGGTTTTTCAAATTTATTTGTCTTCCATATATTTCACAACAAATTGCATTTCCTAGGGAATGTTGAAACTTCTATAAATTTCCATAAACATCAACAGTTTTCTCTGTTTTTATGGTGCATATCAGTGTAAGTGCAGCAAGCTTCTTGGTCTTAAATCAAGAAGAAGAAAAAGGTTTTGTTTCTGACATTCATATGCTGAAAGTAGAAATGATTGTTACTGGTCATATGTAGGATTAAAACCAGGTAGGCACCCAACTCATCCCCTGGCACAGATGTGATAATATGATTGATGGTTGTGTTTCATTAATTGAAATTTGAAGAGTTTACGTGACATTTATTGAGCTGCTTCTTGGTGTACCAACATGGATATCTTATATTTGGTACTGAGTTGCTTGCAGGGTAGGCTAGGACCGGGAAGGCTGCACCACTGCATGAGACTGATTGGTGCTGCTGAGCGTGGCATGCAGATGATGGCTCAGAGGGCTCTTAGTAGAAGAGTGTTTGGAAAGTTGATTGCAGAACAAGGTTCATTTATTTCAGATATTGCAAAGGTAAACTCTGTTATAGAAAATTGAAAAAATTTATGTTGCTACACATCACAAAATCTGAAATAATAATGTAAGCTAAATCAATAATACGAAAACTAGAAGCACTTTTGCTGACTAGTGGTCCACCTTGAATCCTTATATTTTAGATTCACCTCCTAGCTGCAGTATTATAGCAGTCTTCTTATATTTGCTCTTTGATTCAGTGTCGGATAGAGCTAGAGAAAGCCAGATTGTTGGTTTTGGAAGCAGCTGACCAACTTGATAGGCTTGGAAACAAAAAGGCCCGTGGGATTATTGCAATGGCCAAGGTAATTGTTGGTTGTAATTTTGTTTTTGTTTGATAATTATTGCTGTTTGTAATATGAAGTGCCAGAATCCAATCTTGGCTTACGGTTATTTTGTTGCTGAATTTTCTTTTAAAATGGTCTGGTTGTATGTGGAGCAGGTAGCAGCCCCAAACATGACATTGAAGGTGCTTGACATGGCAATGCAAGTGCATGGTGGAGCTGGTTTATCTTCTGATACCGTTCTGGCACATCTTTGGGTCACAGCAAGAACATTACGAATTGCAGATGGTCCAGATGAAGTCCACTTGGGTACTATTGGCAAGTTGGAACTACAAAGAGCTAGGCTTTAAAGGATTTGAACTTTGAAGTGAATTTCTCTGGGGCAGGATTTTTTTTTTTTTTTTTTTTTGGCTTAATTAAAAATATAAAAGAAGAGAATAATCTCAAGGGGAAAGGACACTGTAATTTATCTCTGGAAAGGCAAAAAATGAGCCTAAAGTTGAATGTATCGCTTGGTGATATAATAATAACGGAATAATCTACAATGGTGCATTTGAATATCTGGATTTGGACATATGAATAAATTCAAACACCTTGTTTGTATAGTTTTAAAAGATCAAGGATTTGAACTTTTAAAATCCTTGGATTTGAAATAATATCCAAAATTGATGATGGTTTTGTACCCAAGGCATTACAAATCTATTGATTAAAATCCAAATCCAAATTTAAGATTCCAAACACAACTTTACAGAAATGAATTTGAACTTTCAATTCAATTTTAGTAATTGCTTTACCTTTTTTTTTTTTTTTTTGAGAAATCATTTAAATATTTTTATTGAGAATTCTGTAGGTACATTTTTTCTTATATATACTCTACATTAAAAAAAAAAAAAAACAATAATAATAATAAAAAATAATTGTGTACCATATGTGGTACCCAAACCCAGTGTTACTCCATTCGGTATAGCTTTAAACTCTGTCTTAATAGCCCAATGCTTTCACCCTTGCTCCTCACACACCTAGTTCGTATACTTCTCTCTCTTTCCCTCTTGTTTTGTTACCTCCCTGCGTTTCCCAAACCCCTTATCCATTCATTTTTATTGTCTCCCCTTAGTGGGGATCCAAATAATTACATTTGCATTAATTCTCACGTAACCCCTACTTCTACCCAAAATCCCTAGAAAACTGGTCCCTTTTGAGGATTCTCTTGAAACTTGCACCTGACGCCATAAAAACCAAGCTTTCATCACATCCATCTCACAAACCTGGGCATCCATCTCGAACGGCTACTCGAGAATCTAAGTAACAGAGAAATGAAGCTAGAGGCTATGCAGATTGCACCCATGACCACCCATGTATAAAGAATTGCTTGGCAACCCCAATTGATTGAAAACTTGAAATGGAAGCTACAATTAATTGTTTGCCACAAATCTTATAGTTAAGGGTGTGTTTCTTAGTTCCGATTGAATTTGGGTTCAAATTCCCTTTTCTCATTTGTTACGGGATATACACCAAAAAGAAAAAAACATTACGAATTGCATGGTGGAGCTAGTGTATCTTCTGATACCGTTCTGGCACATCTTTGGGTCACTGCAAGAACACTAAGAATTGTAGATGGTCCAGATGAAGTCCACTTGGGTACTATCGGCAAGTTGGAACTACAAAGAGCTAGGCTTTGAAGGTTTTGAACTTTGAAGTGAATTTGTCATGGTAGGATCTTTTTATTTTTTTCCTTAATTGAAAATATAAAAGAAGAGAATAATCTCAAGGGGAGAGGGCACTGTAATTTATCCCTAGGAAGGCAGAAAATGAGCCTAAAGTTGATTAATTTATGGTAGAATGTATCTCTTGGTGAAATATAATAACTGAAACTGAATAATACAATGGTGCATTTGGATATTTGGGTTTGGGCATGTGGATAAATCCAAATCTCTTATTTGGATAATTATAAAAAAGTCAAGGATTTGAATTTGATCAAATCCACCAAGAATTTAATAAACCTTTAAAATCTTTGGATTTGAAATGATATCTATTGATCAAAATCCAAATCCAAATTTAAGAATCCACATGCAACCTTACAAAAATGAATTTGAACTTTCAATTCAATTTTAGTAATTCCTTTGCTTCTTTTTGTTTAAATATTTTTTTATTGAGAATTGTGTAGGTACACTTTTTCTTATATATACTCTACATTAAAAAAATAACAATAACTAGCCTCATCACACGTGCTCCGCACGTGTGATGAGGCTCTTTTTTTATTTTGAGTTTAATGTAATTTTTTAATTTGAATTTATCTATTGTTAGTGAGGTTACATAGGAAGGAATTTTTAAGAAATTAAAATTTATGATTTGAAATTGAGTAAACTCCTAGGTTTTGTGTGTGCTAGTTTTTAGGAAAAAAAATGTATCGAACGTGCGTAAGATATATTGAAATAAAAATTGTGCTAATTTTTTGGAAAAAAGTTTCTCTAGTAGTTTTTTTAGTTTTTGAATTTTGGTGAATTACAATTTTGACCCCATTTTTTTATTTTTTAAAAATAAAGATTATCTAATTAGCGCTCTGTTTGTTTTAGCATTAACATTTTTTGAAAAATGGTTCATTTTCTAGTAAGTATTTTTTGGAAAACTATCTCATTTTCTAATGTTTGGTAACAACCTTAAAAATGGGCTTGAGAACGTTTTCTTGTGTTTGGTGTCCATAATTTTTATAATATTTCTAGTATAATTTAAAACATGTATAATATGTGTATTGTGAAAACCCACCTAATGTAATCAATATAAATAAATAATAATAAAAACCAAGAATGAATTTGGTTTTCAAACTAAAATTTTGACAACGGATACAATCAAAATTAGCTGTCCAATTTTCATGATCTCAAATACTCATCTTGTTCATGTATATGAACAGTATTTTTGATAAGTAACGTAAGAAATTTTATTAGAAAAAAACCAAGCAAGTACACTGGAAGTGTACTATAGTGGCACAAATCAAGAGCAAAATATATATATATATATATATATATATATTAACCATACTTCTCATAATTCAAAATAACCATTATACTCATAAGGTTTATTTTAAATAGTTCAAAATGTCACATAGGCCAAATATTTTGATAAATACCAAAAATTGTTATAAAACTGTTGACAGATCTATGAGGAAAAAAGAGTTTTCCGTTGACCAAAGATAGTTTTCCATTGACTAATTTTTTTTATGTTACCAAACCCTGGAAAATGTGAAAAACTATCTTTATAGAAGGTTTTCTAGTGAAATAAATAGAGCGTAGATTAAAAGTATTTTTGACATTTTTTGAAATCATAACTAACTTTCTAAATTCTTTTAATATATAGAAATAATAAATAATTGTGTGCCATAAAATGACCATCTTTTTATACTAGAGTCTTAAGTATAAATATTTAAAACTGTTATTTAAACTCTCCTACTAAATGAGCTCTCATTGGTTTGATTCCTAAAGGGAAAGATGGTCGATTTTATCAATTAAGTCAATGCAAGTATAAAACCTTTTAGAAAGTATAAATGTTGAATAAAACAAGAGAAAAAACTTAAAACTTTTGCTAACCACTAAATACAACTTATGATAACCCCAGTTGATGTTCGTTTTGGTGAAGTCTCAGATTTTCACCATCTATTGGAGAAAACTAAGTGCCATATGATAAGACCACAAAAACTATTTTACTGAACCACATAGAGTAGTTGTGGAAAATGATGTGTGGTAAATAATTTGATTCTAGAATTACAAGTAATGCTAGGGACACTTAAAATTTCACAATTTTTATTACAACTTAACTTGTGGTGAAAGTTGTGAATCCACCATTTGACATTTACTATTAACAACTCACCACATATGCTAGGGACACGTAAAGTCTCACAACTTTTGTTACAACTTGCAACATGACGTGAAGTGATGAAAGTTGTGAATCCACCATTTAAAACTTGCCGCGTGGTAAGTTAAGACAAAAATTGTATAACATTTTCCTAGAATTGCTCTGGTTTCTAGTGTAAAAATTCAACAGACTTTGTAACCCCAAATCAGTCATGGGCTTTAGATCTAAAATATCCAAAGAAATGTTAGGGACAACCCAAATATCCAAAGAAATGTTAGGGACAACAGCTAAGGGCTTCAGATCTAAAATATCCAAACAAATGTCAGGGACAACAACAAAAAAGTGGTGGTCTAAGGAGTCCAACTCGACCAGGCAATGTGGGCCAGTAGTACACCAGCCCGTAATCCTTCCACTGTTGAGAGCGAGAGGTCTTCGCTGCTCTGTGAAACCAGCCTCACGCAGTACCCTCTACTTTAGGGACCATGTGATCCAGACCTTCGCCCAAATCACGAAGCCCATCTCTCAACTTGGAACGGGCGGGCCAGGTAGTTGCACAAACAAACCCTGTCTGGTGAGCCGAACCATTATCCCACCACTCTGATGCCCCTGCACAGGTTACAAGTTGGCGCTACCCAACTCGGCAAGCAGAAATGCATGTGATGCCTATTATAAACTTATGTAGAATCTATAATCTAAGCGGTGTGGGACGGTAAACAGTAGAATGAGTTGAGGCATGACTGGCTATATGAACACTAGCTCCTCATTTGAGTGGTAAGATTCACCTGGAATTTTTGAATTTGGGTTTGTTTGTTGCAATTTTTGTTGTTCTTGAATGTACAAAGATAGATTGTTGCTTAACAGATTTGTTATAGGATCACAACTGAGAGGATGAAATTCTAGCTACTTTAACATGGAGGACATGAGGTTGCGAATGGTTTCAGATAGCTTTGATAATTCTTTGAGAATCTGAGATGTCTTATTCTAATGAACCATTACCGAAAGTTGGGGAGGAATCAAATGAGATGCACCCTCTACCTCTAGGTGCAAAAATTATATTTATGTTAATTATAAAAAAAGATGACAGAAAGTGGGGAAATAAGTAAATTTTTGGCCATTTGAGGACTTCCTAACTGATGTGATAGGTTGATTCAACCTTAGTTTGTTTGGTCGTGTTGCCATAAAAACCAAGCTTTCATAACATCCATCTCACAAACCTGGGCATCCATCTCAAACGGGGACTTGAGAATCTAAGTAACAGAGAAATGAAGCTAAAGGCTATTCAGATTGCACCCATGACCACCCATGTATAACGAATTGCTTGGCAGCCCCAATTGGTTGAAAACTTGAAATGGAAGCTACAATTAATTGTTTGCCACAAATCTTATAGTTAAGGGGTGCTTCTTAATTCCGATTGAATTTGGGTTCAAATTCCCTTTTCCCATTTGTTACGGGATATACACCAAAAAGAAAAAAAAAAAACATTACGAATTGCATGGTGGAGCTGGTGTATCTTCTGATACTGTTATGGCACTTCTTTGAGTCATAGCAAGAATACTACAAATTGCAGATGGTCCAGATGAAGTCCACTTGGGTACTATTGGCAAGTTGGAACTGCAACGAGCTAGGCTTTGAAGGTTTTGATCTTTGAAGTAAATTTATCAAGGCAGGATCTTTTTATTTTTTCCTTAATTGAAAATATAAAAGAAGAGAATAATCTCAAGGGGAGAGGGCACTGTACTCTATCCCTAGGAAGGCAGAAAATGAGCCTAAAGTTTATTAATTTATGGTAGAATGTATCTCTTGGTGAAATATAATAACTGAAACTAAATAATACAATGGTGCATTTGGATATTTGGATTTGGGCATGTGGATAAATCCAAATCTCTTATTTGGATAATTATAAAAAAGTCAAGGATTTGAATTTGATCAAATCCACCAAGAATTTAATAAACCTTTAAAATCTTTGGATTTGAAATGATATCTATTGATCAAAATCCAAATCCAAATTTAAAAATACACATACAACCATACAGAAATGAATTTGAACTTTCAATTCAATTTTAGTAATTCCTTTGCTTCTTTTCTTTTAAATCTTTTTTTATTGAGAATTCTATAGGTACACTTTTTCTTATATATACTCTACATTAAAAACATAACAATAACTCTTTTTTTATTTTGAGTTTAATGTAATTTTATAATTTGAATTTATCTATTGTTAGTGAGGTTACGTAGGAGGGAATTTTTAAGAAACTAAAATTTATGATTTGAAATGGAGTAAATTCCTGGGTTTTGTATGTGCTAGTTTTTAGGGAAAAAAAAAAGTATCGAACGTGCGTAAGATATATTGAAATAGAAAGTGTGCTAATTTTTTGGAAAAAAAATTCTCTAGTAGTTTTTTTAGTTTTTGAATTTTGATTAATTACAATTTTGACCCCATTTTTTATTTTTTAAGAATAAAGATTATCTAATTAGATTAGAAGTATTTTTGACATTTTTTGAAATCATAACTAACTCTGAATTCTTTTAATATATAGAAATAATAAATAATTGTCTGCCATAAAATGACCATCTTTTTATACTAAAGTCTTAAGTATAAATATTTAAAACTGTTATTTAAACTCTCCTACTAAATGAGTTCTCATTGGTTTGATTCCTAAAGGGAAAGATGGTCGATTTTATCAATCAAGTCAATGCAAGCATAAAACCTTTTAGAAAGTATAAATGCTGAATAAAACAAGAGAAAAAACTTAAAACTTTTGCTAACCACTAAATACAACTTATGATAACCCAATTGATGTTCTATTTGGTGAAGCCTCAGATTTTCACTTGGAGAAAACTAAGGCTGTGTTTGGTTGCTGTAAAACGTTTTCCGGAAAATACATATTTTCCGGAAATGCTAATTTCCGGAAAAGGAAAATATTTCAATGTGTTTGGTTGCATTTCAAAAAATTTTCCGGAAAATATTTTCTAGTGTTTGGAAAAGAAGAAGGAAAACACAACCCAGAAAAACACAAATCCAGACGTTGATCGCGATCTCGCCGTTCACGAGATCGCGATCAATGTCGCGATCTCGATCCGGCGCGATCTCTCTCTCTCTCGCGCACGCGCGCTCTCTCTCCTTTTTCCGGAAATCCTTTGAAGTGAAAATGAGGGGAGAAATTCATTTCTGGGTCAAAGGTGAAATTTGTGGTCAACCGAAAATCATTTTCCGGAAAATAATGTTTTCCATGACAGCCAAATGCATGGATTTTCCGGAAATTGATTTCTGAAATTGGTTTTCACGCGATTCAAACGCAGCCTAAGTGCCATATGATAAGACCACAAAAACTATTTTACTGCACCACATAGAGTAGTTGTGGAAAATGATGTGTGGTAAATAAGTTGATTCTAGAATTGCAAGTAATGCTAGGGACATTTAAAGTTTCACAACTTTTTTTATAACTTACCATGTGATGAAAGTTGTGAACCTCTAAAATATCCAGGGAAATGTCAGGGTCAACAACAAAAAGGTGGTGGTCTAAGGAGTCCAACTCGACCAGGTAATGTGGGCCAGTAGTACACCAGCCCGTAATCCTTCCACTGTTGAGAGCGAGAGGTCTTCGCTGCTCTGTGAAACCAGCCTCACGCAGTACCCTCTACTTTAGGGACCATGTGATCCAGACCTTCGCCCAAATCACAAAGCCCATCTCTCAACTTGGAACGGGCGGGCCAGGTAGTTGCACAAACAAACCCTGTCTGGTGAGCCGAACTATTATCCCACCACTCTAATGCCCCTGCACAGGTTACAAGTTGGCGCTACCCAACTCGGCAAGCAGAAATGCATGTGATGCCTATTATAAACTTATGTAGAATCTATAATCTAAGCGGTGTGGGACGGTAAACAGTAGAATGAGTTGAGGCATGACTGGCTATATGAACACTAGCTCCTCATTTGAGTGGTAAGATTCACCTGGAATTTTTGAATTTGGGTTTGTTTGTTGCAATTTTTGTTGTTCTTGAATGTACAAAGATAGATCGTTGCTTAACAGATTTGTTATAGGATTACAGCTGAGAGGATGAAATTCTAGCTACTTTAACATGGAGGACATGAGGTTGCGAATGGTTTCAGATAGCTTTGATAATTGTGTGAGAATCTGAGATGTCTTATTCTAATGACCCATTACCGAAAGTTGGGGAGTAATCAAATGAGATGCGCCCTCTACCTCTAGGTGCAAAAGTTATATTTATGTTAATTATAAAAAAAGATGACAGAAAGTGGGGAAATAAGTAAATTTTTGGCCATTTGAGGACTTCCTAACTGATGTGATAGGCTGATTCAACCTTAGTTTGTTTGGTCGTGTCGCCAAAAAAACCAAGCTTTCAACACATCCATCTCACAAACCTGGACATCTATCTCGAATGCCAAATCAAGAAGCTCAGTAACAGACGTTGGATTTCTAAGAAATGGAGCTAAAGGCTCCTCAGATTGCACCCATAATCCGTGTATTACAAATTGCTTGGCAACCCCAATTGGTTGAAAACTTGAAATAGAAGCTACAATTAATTGTTTGCCACAATTCTTATGGTTAAGTGGTACTTCTTAGTTCCGCATATTCAACAGAATTTGGGTTCAAATTCCCTTCTCCCGTTTCTTACGGGATATACACCAAAAAGAAAAAAAATCCTTTATGTGAGAGAGATACTAAGGTAATTAATAAGTTCACATACACCAAAATTTTCACAATTGTTTATATGACATGTTGTGATTGGTTCATAATAAGTTTATTTACATTAAGTTCAAGTAAAAAGTGATTTTGATCAAATCAAAAGTTACCACCTAAACAAGTCATGAAAAGTTTTTGTAATAGTGACCATGATAATAGAGGAGGAAACTCTTACACAATAGTAAACATAGCTAGAAAATACAAAGTAGTACTTAATATTCTGCAAATACAAAGTCTGCTATCTGGTCTATGCTATTTAGTATTACACGAGGAGGGTTTTTTTTTTTTTTTTTTTCATATGAAGTACGAAGGTAAAAAAACACAAAGAAAAACATAAACTGGCATAGCAGTCCATCACAGTCAGCGAAAAAGAAGAAAAAAGAGAGAGATCAGTGTGCATATGCACAAGGATAATGATTCAGGCTGCGACCCCCTGAATCAGCGGTTTTTCTTAACTTCAATATAAAAAGTCACACGGACAGTTTGGCCAACTGGTACCTTCCGGACCTCTGGTGGCCTCCTTGGTCGGCCATAGAAGTACTTGTCTATTATAGCAAACCCTTCCTTCCCAACCTTTTCAAGCTCTGCCTGAGACTGAGAGCGAGATGCCATGCTCAACTCAACACTTGACACCACAACAAATCCACAAAGCAATAAGTAATAAACTTTCTCTATGCTTTCCTGTACTCTAAAGGTTACAGGCCAAGCCCCATTATATAGAAATCAAACACACAACAGAGTGCCCTCCGCTCTACCAGTCTAGCTAGCTTCCCCACCTCATGGACCCACAGACAAACACTTTATTCACATCTCTATTCTTAACAATGAAAAAGAAAACAAACTTGGAGGGTCATTCTTTTAGGGAAGGTAAGATTTTCATAGATTTATTTCAAGGAACACTCTAGCTTCTCTTCCTTTCTGATTAGCCAGGTGGTTCAAGGTATCTAAGTCAACGACCATTTTTTTTTTTTCTTTGGGATAACAAAATCAACGACCATCTAGAAATACGTTTAGAAAGAAGTTTTATTTGGTTTTCTTCAAGTGGATGCACTATATTTTATTAAATTCTCTAGTTAGATTGCAATCATATGGATTCTTATATATATAAAATTGCAATCATATCGCTCTCTCTTAAAAACGTGGACACTTGGACAGTTCCATTGCCCTCAAATATATGCTTTCAAGTGTTTTTTCAGAAAGATATGCTAAAAAGTTGATTGTAATTAGTTATGCATTAATAATATAATACATAAATTTTTTGCTTATATAATTTTTTTTTTCTTAAGTTTAAAAGTGAATGGCAAATTCTAGTGACTTCAATTATTAAATTTTTTAAAAAAATATATAATTCTATGTTTTCTCTCATCAATTCTTGTTCTCAAAATCACTGTAACAATATAATAATAGCTTTTTTCCCCTTTCAAATCTTTATCTCTCTCAACCACACCCGAACCATGTTGTGATTAAAATATGCAATTATGCAAACCCAAAAGCAAATTTTTCACAAATAATAATATCTAGGTAAATAATTAACACTAATATAAAAACCTATATTATTAAGCAAAAAATAAAAATAGTTGTTTGTTTATTTTTCCACCCAAAGATGGAGCAAGATAATATTGAAACTATAATTGAAAATAGCAAAATAAATTTAAGAGAAATTAATAGAGAAAAACAATAGCGATTGAAGGATCCACCTAGTTAGATATTTAGCCACACATAGATATGCAAAACAAATTCATAAAAAACCATGTTAAACGTCTAAAAGAAATATAAAAAAAAATGAAAAACATTCTAGGGTTTTCCCTTCTCTTTAACCTCAATCTCCTTCAAAAGAAAAAGAGAAAATCTCTCAAATTTAAGAAGTGAATCCCTTGATTTAATTTTATTCACTGTTTGCTTCCAACCCACAATTTGATTTGACCTCTAAAACAATTTTTTCTGAATTTTTAGTAAGCTACAAAGTTGTAGATCTTTGAATCTTCTTTTCGTGGCCACAAAAACAGGTCAATCAAACATCTGTGAAAGAAGTTATGTCAAAAAAAATACCAAAATAGTGTATGATGTGTCCATATCAAGATTTTTCCATTTTTGGCTTGAACAAATTTCTTTCTTCCCTTTTTTATTCTCACACATTTTTGGCTTATTCACATGTTTTTTACTTATTTAATACTTGAAAAAATTCCCCAATTGATCTTGACCATTGGATTCTCTTGACTACATGTTTGCATGATTAGCTAATTAGTTTTAGGGTCCATTTGGATATAACTTATTTTGTTGAAAACTGAAAACACTGTAGTAAAATAATTTTTAAATGTGTGAATAGTACCGTGGGGCCCATTTTTAATATTTTTTCTTAATAAAGTGGATGTGGGTCCCGTGAATAGTGCATGAACAGTATATAAACAATACGTGAACAGTGCTACTACAGTGCGTGAACAGTAATAATTGTCCCCTAAAACAAAACATGTGGAAAAAAAAAAAAAAGCAGAAAACGCAAAATGCAAACGCAGGATAATCTAAATCCAAACGCCACCTTAATCTCCTACAAAACAAAAATACACATAACTAATATATTTCAAAGAAATCTTTCAAATTTACATATTTACCTATAATTAAACATAAAATTGATGTGATATTGCCTACTAAAACTAAGATAATAATGTAAATTTAAGCAATCAACAAACCACAAGGACAAATTGACCAATGCAAGAGAATTGAGCACCATTGGGGTGGGTAATCATTGTGAGACCAATGCGTTACCGAGAGACCAGTCTCGAGATCCATTGCAAGACCAACAAAGCATCGCAAGAACCATCTTGAGATCCACCAAAGAACCATTGGACCACCACGAGATTATTATTATTATTTTCTTGTTAATTTATTATTGGTTGATTTTTTTTTTTTTTTAATTCAATCGGTAGTTTAGGTACGGTCAAGGGTTTGGCTAGATGTGTGTAGTCAATTTGTTTTGTTTGTTTGTTTTTGGCTAGATGTGCGTAATCATTTTTTTTTTTTTTTTGGGGTTAAAGAAAAGAAGAATTGAGTATAACAAATTTTGGGTGTTGAGAAAAAACACTAGAAAACTATTTTTGAGAACAATTTCTCAAAACACCCAAAAAAATTGTTTTGAAAACACAAACCAAATAGTAAATAGGCCCAAGCTAAGACCCTAGTTAGTTACACAATTAGCCAATCAACTGCAATGAGCCTATGTTTGTTAAGCCAACCAATGGGTCGAGGGTTATTACCACCCCATCCATCAAATCAAGTGTTTCTCTCTTTTTTATAAAACTAGTTAGGGCAGCACGTGCAAGGCAAGTGCTAGCCATGGAAAAAAAAAAAGTAGTGATTAAGATCCATTCTAAATTTTCTTGTATCACAAAATAAAGATATAAATCATTTGATTTTTAAAATACATAGAGATTTACATTAATCAAAAGAGACATTAATTTTAAGAATTTTGATAATTATGTCATAAAAAGTTAATCTCATTCGTATAAGATCATGACGGATCCCAGTTTAATATTTTATTTTGACCTATAACTTACACCTCATTAGTTGTGAATATATTGTAATAACAACAATATGTTACGAAATTTTTAGTTGTGCTAGATCTCGGTATGATTTTTTATTATTTTATTTTAATTTATTTTGACCCATAAGGAATTGACACATGCATCACAACATTTTCACAATATCTCTATGTATACATTATACTTAATTACAATGTAAATTTATATTGTAGACACAAAAAAATTGTCAAATTTTGTACACATTTACACAATTAGCCAATCAACTGCAAGGAGCCTATGTTTGTTAAGCCAACCAATGGGTCGAGGGTTATTACCACCCCATCCATCAAATCAAGTGTTTCTCTCCTTTTGAGCACGTGCTAGCCATGGAAAAAAAAGTAGTGATTAGGATCCATTCTAAATTTTATTTGTATCACAAAATAAAAATATAAATCATTTGATTTTTAAAATACATAGAGATTTACATTAATCAAAGGAGACATTAATTTTAAGAATTTTGATAATTATGTCATAAAAAGTTAATCTCATTCGTATAAGATCGTGACGGATCCCAGTTTAATATTTTATTATTTTATTTTGACGTATAACTTACACCTCATTAGTTGTGAATATATTGTAATAACAAAAATATGTTACGAAATTTTTAGTTGTGCTAGATCTCGGTATGATATTTTATTATTTTATTATAATTTATTTTGACCCATAAGGAATTGACACATGCGTCACAACATTTTCACAATATCTCTATGTATACATTATACTTAATTACAATGTAAATTTATATTGTAGACACAAAAAAATTGTCAAATTTTGTACACATTTACAAAATTTGTACAATATTTACCATTTTTTGTGCAAATGTGTATAATATTAACCAATTTTATGTATTTACAATGTAAACTTGCATTGCAAGTACAAATTAAACATATAATGATCTTAAAAAAACAAAAAACAAAAACAAAGCTCAAACCAACTGGCATACTTGAAGAAAAAAAAAAAAACAAAACAAAACAAAAAGTGCACCTCACTAATTGAATAAACCAATAAAACACTATTCATGAGCCTTTGGCTCCTTTTATATAGTTAATAGAAATGTCAGCTTACATAAATATTTAAAAGGAAAAAAAAAAAAAAAAAACTTTAAGCATTGTAGAAATTAATGTTAAAATGTTGTAGACTTAGCATTTTTTTTATTTGATCTATAAAAAACTGAGATCTCAACAATTGTGAAAATATTGTGATAATAATAAGTGTTGTAATATTTTCTCGAAACATTTATTTTTAGTTGTGGTTGGTCACAGTCTCATATTTTATTATTTTATTTCGACTTGTAAGAAATTGACACGTCAATAATTGTGAAAATATTGTGAAATTTTTTGTGTCAATATAACAATATATATACCAGCTTACATAAATATTTAAAAAAAAAAAAAAAAAACACAAACCGATTACTGAAAAACAAAAAAAAATTAGGCACTGTATCTACCGTATTTGTTGAATAAACTAAAAGCACTGCACAAAAAGCATTGTAACATATTTTCAAAACATTTATTTTTAGTTGTGGTTGGTCACAGTCTCATATTTTATTATTTTATTTCGACTTGAAAGAAATTGACACGTCAATAATTGTGAAAATATTGTGAAATTTGTTATGTTAGTATAATAATATATATACCAAATTACATAAATATTTAAAAGGAAAAAAAAAACATAAACCGATTACTAAAAAAGAAAAAAGAAAAAAAAAACTTTAGGCACTGTACAATGCCAGTTGAATAAAGCAAAAGTACTGCATAATAAGTATTGTAACATTTTCTCAAAACATTTATTTTTAGTTGTGGTTGGTCACAGTTTCATATTTTATTATTTTATTTCGACTTGTAAGAAATTAACACATCAATAATTGTAAAAATATTGTGAAATTTGTTGTGTTAGTATAACAATATATATACCAACTCACATAAATATTTAAAAAAAAAAAAAAAAACTTTAGGCACTGTAGCTACAATGTCAGTTAACTAAACCAAAAGCACTATAGCTACTGTGCATACGCGCATTCGCGATAAAGAAAAAACACTACATAATAAGTGTTGTAACATTTTCTCAAAACATTTATTTTTAATTGTGGTTGGTCACAGTCTCATATTTTATTATTTTATTTCGACTCGTAAGAAATTGACACGTCAATAATTGTGAAAATTTTGTGAAATTTGTTGTGTTAGTATAACAATATATATCTATTATATACCACCTTACATAAATATTTAAAAGAAAAAAAAAAAAAAACAAACTGATTATTGAAAAAAAAAAAAAAAAAGACTCACGAAACCAAAGCACTGTTGCCGCTACAGTGCTTGCATGGTGCAAACACACTGAGTGCACAGTACCGAAGCACTATATTTTATATAAAGATGTATTTTATTATGCTAAGCCAAACATGATTCTTTTTTTACTTTTTTTAATCCGTGAACTCTACGTAGTACTGCTTAGCTCATGCCTTTGATATTGAGCTTCATTAAGAAGCAAAAATATTCGAGTCTTTCGCTAGGGTAGGCAAAGGTGTGGGGGAATAAGATGTTTGTGGTACCCATTTAAGGCAACTTGAAGCATATTTATTTTGTTTTTTTGTTTTGTTTTTTTTTTTTTTTTTTTTGAGTTTCAACTTATGAAGTTTACTTTTGATGATAACTCTATCATTAAACCAAGATTCCAATTGGTTTTTAGTGTAGGCGAAAATTGAATTACAGATTTTTTATTCAACCATCAAAGACTTTATTAATTGAGTTAATTAGAACCCACATATTTATTTAGTTATTTAATTTACCCAAATGATTGAGATTCATATTATAGATCTATCAAGAATATTTGTAGGTGTACTAGCCCCACGTGGTCCCAAGTGTACATTTTGTTTCAATTGATACATTGTTTAGGATCGATAATGTTTGGAGCATCTTTCCATTTGAATCCTTTTTAATGACAGAATATTTAATCTCCAGATGAGGTTGGGGAGTTAACACGTCGGCTTAAAGTGTTCTTCTAATCTATCTATAGATTCTAGAAAGTTTAAATCCTTTTTTAATCTAAGATTATTTTATCTTAGATTAAAAAAGGATTTAAACTTTCTAGAATCTATAGATAGATTGGGAGAGGAAAATTCTACTATACCTTCAATTTTTATTATTTTTGTTACGATATACTGAATACTGATAATAAAATTATGCATAATATTTTTTTTTCCTCATATCTAATTTTTCATATTGCACCGATCAAGTGCCAAATAAAGGGTCTATTTGGATTGAACTTATTTTTGCTGAAACTAAAAACTGAAAACTAAAAATACTGTAGCAAAATAAATTTTAAATGTGTGAATAGTGCTGTGGACCCATTTTTAATATTTTTTTTTCTGAATAAAGTGTTTGTGGGTCCCATAAACAGTACTGCTACAGTGCATGAACAGTACTGCTACAGTGCTGCTACAGCGATAATTGTCCCCTATCCTAAAGCAAAACGCGTGAAGTGAAGAAAAAAAAAAAAAAAAATGAATGCAGACGCAGATGCAGCTTTCAGCTCAATCCAAACAGCACCAAAATAGTCATGTCAAAATTGGTGATAAATCCCACCAAGTCACATGATAACAAATGCTTACTCCTTTTTTTGGTCATCTTGGTTTTGTACACATTATAGTAATTTGTGTGGACGAGGATCCCTAATCCCATTTAAGTGGATTGCTAAGATGATTTCTGAGGATGCACCTCGGGCCTCGGGGACGAGCACTGAATAGCCAAGGGATGAGCACTCGTTGACCTTGGGGACGAGCAGTAACCATGGGAAGCACATAGAGTTAAAATATCACTAAGAGAAGAAAGTAGAGTTGGCATAGGTTACGATGAGGATGAAAGGAGAAGGGTGTTGAATCTATCCCCTTTGCATTAAATATAAGACAACTACTCATCTGGTCGCATTAATAAAGAAATGACCATGAACAATGGTGGCACAGCTCAAATTATAAGATAGAAGCTTACTAGAATGTCCTAGATGAGATAGAAGTCCTAGGAATGCAATCTCAACCCTACAAGTGTAGGATAAAGATAATCTATGGGAAAATATAAAAGGAAAATGAAGATCCTTATGAGAGGGATCCAAAAAAAAAAAAAAAGAGAGAGAGAGAAGGGGAACTTCGGAACTAAGGAAAGAAAAGCACTTATATATACAATTATCCATCCTTGGACTTGGCCAAGGATCCTTTTTATCTCCATAATTCGTAGTCTTGATCGTATAGTTGACGTACTATTTCATTGTAACTAACCTTATCTCATCTAAGTGATTAGTATTCGACCCATTCTCTAACAAATTTATTGTAGTGGACTTATTGGGCCACCGTTTGAGTCTTTCTTGGGCTGGGAGCCAATTTGCACCCTCACATAATTAATTATGTTACATTCATTAGTAATTCACATCATATTAATAATAATTAATAATAATAATTTTATAGTGAGTTTCATATCCCAAAATTATTCGAAGAACCGTAACTACACAGTAGATGTCATACCCCCAAATAAATTGGAGGTTTTTTTTTTTTTTTTTTTTTGAAAACATTGGAGTTATTGTAGAATAGAGTTTTGTGCACAAAAATTATCTCTATTATTTTTGTGCACGTGGGTTGCTTTTTCTTTATTTGTTGCTTCTTGCTTTTATCTTCTTCCTTGAATCTGAAACATCAATTTATTTCAAATCTCAATTTTTTTTTTGCTTAAAAGAAATCTCAATTTTTTTTCTTTTTGTATAACTTAGGTATGAGAGTTAATTAGTCCCAACAACATAATCAAATTTGTATGTTGAACAGAAATGCATTGTTATTCGTCACAAGCTTTGTAGTTCAAATATTTTCAACAAAAACATCTAGAATTCAAATTCCTCAACTACTGTTGTAACTATTAAATTATAAAATAATTATAAAAAATAAAAAAAACCACTGTTTTTTTTTTTTTTTTTTTTGAGAATACTAAATATTTTTAACACACACACACGGGGAGAGGGGAGAAGGTTTTAAAGAAACTTATAGTAGTGTATATTCAAAAGGGCCTAACTCTTGAATATACAACACATACTTTAAACCTCTTTAACTCACACTCATTTTCCAATGTGGAATTAACCCACTATTTTTTCTTTTGAGAATACTAAATATTTTTAACACACACACATACAGGAAGAAGGGAGAAGGTTTTGAAGAAAGTTACAATGATGTATATCCAAAATGACCTAACTCTTGAATATACAGCACAAACGTTATGGTTCTCAAAGCATTTATGTTTGTTCTTTGCATATATAAAAGTTTCACAATTGCTTTTTTTAACTTCATGGGCAAACTTAGCTTCTTAAAATATTAAATATAAGAGAAAATATATTCTCAAACTTATATGTAGATTAACGAGTTGGGTAGTTTGGGTCTATGTTCCATGAAGCATAGGAACCAAGCTATCTTAGCTAAGCTCTGCTGGAGGCTTGCTAATGAGGAAGAGATGCCTTGGGCAAGAATGTTGGCAGTAAAGTACCTATGTCCTACCAGAATTTCTGAAGAGGGAAGGAAGCTGCCTTGCTCTCGGATTTAGGTAGCTTGCAAAAGGGGAGGGCCAATTTATGTGAAAGGTTTGAGATGGGCAATGAAGAATGGTGAATCAATGAAACTGTGGATGGACTTTTGGCTTCCTAGTGGGAGGTTGAGGGAGCTTGTTGAAGGACCCCTTAGCCGAGAGGAAGAAAAGCTGACTGTCAAGCAATGCTTTGATGAAAACCATGTATGGAATCCACGAAGTATTTCTTTTGAACTCCTAGAAAGGGTAATTAACACTATGAAGGCCACTCCCTTCTCCTATGATTAACACTCAGTAGATATTCTCATGTGGGCCTTCTCCAAGAATGGAAGCTTCTCCCTTCAATCAGCTTACCTTCTTGCTAGGGGATTAAACCCCTTGAACTTGGATACTATGTCATTCAAGTGGGTGTGGAAGACTGAAACCCCCCCCCCCCCCCCCCAAAAGATTCAGTTTCTCATATGGCTTTGCCTTCATGATAGCTTACCCACAACTGAAGTGCTGGGTTCAAGAGGTTTAATTCTTGATCTAATGTGCAAGATGTATAATAGAAGCTATGAAACTATTGAACACATTTTCAGAGGTTATGAAGTAGCCCATAAGTTTTGGTAGCAGATACAAGTACCACACTGTCTTAGAGAGTCTTTTACTCTTACCCTTTAGAGAATGGATTGAAGTTAACTATAAGAATGGATTGAATTCCAATGTTAGGGGCATACCTTGGAAGATCATATTTCCTATGGGAGTATGGTGTTTGTGGCTTCATGGAAACAATTTTGTGTATCGAACAAGAACTATAGACCCCCAGGCTTGGAGAAAGTGTATGAAGGCTAGTGCATAATTCTTCTCCATTGGGCTAGAAGCAAAAATCAAAAATCCAAAAACCATTGTTCTTGTTGGATGGGAGAAGCCACTGATGGGTTGGATGAAGCTCAACTCGGATGGATCAGCTTTGGGGAACCTGGGAAAGGCAGGAAGGGGGGGGGGGGTTGGTTTAATTCGCAACCATGATGGAAGTTGAGTGCAAGGCTATGCTAGAGGGCTTGGGCACACCAACAGTATTATGGCAGAGCTGTGGGCGCTAAGGGATGGTTTGATCCTAGCTAAGGGGATGGGATTAAACAATCTGATTATAGCGCTTGATGCCTTAAGTATTGTTATTCTTATGAATAATGATTCTGCTAACTCATTGATGGAACCCTTCTTAACTGATTGTAGGAACCTCTTGAAGGATATCCCAAATAAGCATGTGATCCACACATACCGTGAAGCCAACCAATGTGCTGATGCATTGGCGAAATTAGGAGAGCAGTCCTTATCTTCTTTTGTTGCTTTTTGTAACCCACCGCCTATGGTGGAGAGTATTCTAGCTTTTGATAAAGCTAGTTTGCATTGTAATAGACTTGTGAATTCCTAGTTTAATGTTAATTCATGGTTTGCCATCATGCTTTTTGTAACCCACCGCCTGTGGTGGAGAGTATTCTAGCTTTTGATAAAGCTAGTTTGCATTGTAATAGACTTGTGAATTCCTAGTTTAATGTTAATTCATGGTTTACCATAAAAAACAAAAACCAAAAAAAAAAAAACAAAAAACAAAAAAAAACAAAAAAACAAAAAAAAAAAAAAACACAAACGAACGAATGGTCTAGTACAAAGTTTAGCCATTCGCAATCTTTTATGCTTATTTGGCATTTGAATGAAAACTAATACTGTGATTCATATAATGTTGTCCATATTTTAAAATTTTAAGCATACTTTCTAGTCCAATATTACCTCGAGCGTGACATTAATTTAAATTTGTAGATTTGTAGACTACTGCGATGTCATTTATGAATCCATATTTTTGGTACCAAGTTACTTGCAAGCTGATTGGTAAAGCACATATTTGATGCAAAACTTAAATCAATTAGAGTTTCATTCTGTGTAGGATGGAGCAAGAAAAAAGCAGATTAGATTAGATTAGAAAATGCAGTACTTGTTGTCTATAAAATA
The DNA here is from genome assembly GCF_001633185.2 of Quercus lobata. Lineage (NCBI taxonomy): Eukaryota > Viridiplantae > Streptophyta > Magnoliopsida > Fagales > Fagaceae > Quercus > Quercus lobata. Next base: position 10,367,843 of record NC_044909.1, on the reverse strand, counting down.
ATTTAGTAGCTGTAATCTAAGCAGTGTGGGATAATGAACGGGAAACTTAGTTCAAGCATCGCTATATGAACACTATTGGATTCTTCGAATTTGTGTTTGTGACAATTTTTGCTGTGCTTGAATGGTCAAGATAGAATATGGCACATGAGATTGTTACAGGATTGCTCTAAGTGGTCGAAACTGAGTTATCTTTGCATAGAGGAGTGTACTTCTAAAATATGTTTCAACATATTTACAACAAATCTTAGATAACAAATTCTTATTAGTTTTAATCTAAACCCATTACCGGAATGATTTTCTAACCACAAATAACAAAAAGTGACAACTTACCACCAAAAACATAGCATTTCTCTTTGGGATAATTATGAGAGACATATGGTCTAGCTACTCTAGTATGATTGTTAGTGATAGGAATCTATATCTATATATTACTAAAAGTTGAAGCGTAGTGTTTAATGTTACTGCTCTCACGTTGCGCCACATCAACTGCCACGTCATTCTTTTTTTTTCTTTTTCTTTTTTAAATATAATTTGTCCTACAATTTTAAAATGGTTTTTACAATTTTCAGCCCTAAAAATATAGTCCACTATTTATTTATTTACTCCCACTATCACCCTATAATAAATCCAGCCCACTACTTATTTATTTGCTTCCACTATCGCCCTATAATAAATCTATATAATTAATCCAGCTCACCTCGTATTTATTTAGTTCCACTATCAAGCCCAACCCAAAACCTTTTCAGTTCAGCTTTAGGATTATATGTGAGCCTTTTCAACCCAATTTTCCTATAATTGTTTTTAACATTTATTTTTTTAATATTTATACTTCTCCAACCTTTTTCTCTTCCTTACCATTTCATCTCCCCACTACCCTCTACATTAATATCATTCTTCCTCTTTCCCTTCATCTTCCTTTATTTTTGTCTCTTCTTATTCACACTCTCTTACTATAAATTTGTCACTATCTCCTATATTCTATGCATAGTTTTCCCTCACAAAAAAAAAAAAAAAAATGGTTCCCTCTCTCTCTCTCTCTAAATTTTTTGGTGGATTTTTTTATTTTTCTTGCATCTTTATTTTAGGTTGATAATTTTTTATATTCTTTAAAACTCTATTTTGTTTTAATGCGATTTAGTTTTGTTTTTTAAATTGTTGTTGTTGTTGTTGGTTTTTTTTTTCTTTTTCCTATAATTGTTTTTAACATTTATTTTTTTAATATTTACACTTCTCCAACCTTTCTCTCTCCCTTACCATTTTATCTCCCCACTACTTCTTCAATCTGTCTTCCTCCCTTACCTTTTCATCTCCCCACTACCCTCTATATTAATATCATTCTTCCTCTTTTCCTTTATCTTCCTTTATTTTTGTCTCTTCTTATTCACACTCTCTTACTATAAATTTGTTACTATCTCTTCCATTCTATGCATAGTTTTCCCTCACAAAAAAAAAAAAAAAGGTTCCCTCTCTCTCCCTCTCTCTCTCTCTCTCTCTCTCTAAAATTTTTGGTGGATTTTTTTCTTTTTCTTGCATCTCTACTTTAGGTTGATAATTTTTTATATTCTTTACAACTCTATTTTGGGTTAATGCAATTTAGTTTTGTTTTTAATTTTTTTTTATTCTCTTTAATTGTTAAATGTTATCCTATTGCGTTCTAAAGAATTAAATATAGTATATAAAAATATAATATTATTCTATTACATAGCATGATTTGGATAATTTGATATTTATTCTGTTACATAATATTATTTTTTATAGTGCTCAATTTAGATGTTAAACTATGAGACTTTACTAATTTTTGTTTATTTTCTAATTCTTTGTGGTAGACAAATTACTTTTAATAGTTGTATTAGAAGTTCTCTATAATGCCATTTATTTTTTTAAAAAAAAAAAGAAGAAGCAAAGGTTAGCCAAACGAAAATAATCAGATAGGTAACAAATTTTAACTTTTGCAATTTTATTTTAATTATTATTATTTTATAACAATGCATGTATAAAAATTTAATTTTTAGATTTTGCTAATAATTGTTTATTTGATAATATGTTTTGGGTGGCCGAAATTATAATTTCTACAAAGAAAATAATCTTAATAGATTATCAAAAACTAAATTTTATCCTAATATTGGTTCAACTAATTATTGTTAACTTTTATTAATTTTTTTTAGTTTACGTTTTTTTGATGTTTTGGATTGTTCCTATATTACATTTATGATTGTTCCTATAATAAATAAAAATATAATTACGAAATACATTACTCATTATTAGATTAGTTTAAATTGTAAAAAAAAAAAAATTTAATAAAACCACCATAAAAATAATTATCACGCGCAATGCTTGGGTTCGTGGCTAGTTATCAATAAAAGAGCTTCCTATTTTTAAAGAAGTGATAGGATAAGTTTAGGTACCAAAATGATGCATATGAGTAATCGGGACTTCAATGATATTGTAGTTCTGACTTGGTCTGCGGACTTTACCACAGTGACTTCCAAGTTTTTAGGAACTAAAATGATACATATGAATCATGTCTCTCAGATTCAGATAAACTACAAGGATAACAAATTTAAAAATAAAAAAATAATAAAAAAATCAACTACTTGGATAACAAATAATAAAATAAAGGCGTAAATGCTTTTTTCGTCCCTACATTTTGGGGTGATTTCTATTTTGGTCCCTACATTTCTATTTTACCATTTTTAGTCTCTAAACCAATTAACGCGTGTCATTTAAGTCCTTACCGTTAGCCAACTAATAGAAAAAGCTGGCGTGGCTAACAGAACACCTTATTAGCTGATGTGACGCTGACATGGTGATTAAAATATTATTAAAAAAATATTATTTAGCATTTTTATATGCCATGTCAGCATTTTAATTTTTTTAAAAAAAAAGTTATTTTAAACAATTTAAACCAAAAAACAAAATAAATTAAAAAACAAAATTAAACTCAAGCCCAAGACCCAGAAAAATTAAACTCAATCCCAGGACTTCTCAAACCCAGAAAAACTAAACTCAAATCAACCACTCACAGCACAGCACGGCGAGCTACTAAACTCAAAAACTAAACCCAAGACCCACGACGAGTTGCTACCTATGGCGCCACGAACCCAAGTCCACCCACAACACCACAACCCCACGCTGATGTCCACCGTGACAACCCAAAATCTCAGATCGACTGCTACCAAAACCCAAATCGCAACCTACACGTCACGCTCCTCAAAACCCAAACCCAAATCAGTTATGCTTCTTCTCCACAAATCAAACCCCAAACCCATAGATTGGCTTCACCAGCGACAGATCAAAGATGTTGGAGGTGGGTATGGCTTCGGAGAGTGGGGTGGAGCTGCGTCGGAGTGGCGTCGGAGTGTGGGGTGGAGCTGCGTTGGAGTGTGGGTGGACATCGGACCTTCGACGAAGTGTGGGGTGGAGCAACTTCGATCTGTCGTCGGTGCGTGGAATGGAAGCAACTTCGACAGAGTATGAGTTTTGAGGCGAGCGAGAGTGTAGGGAGAGAATAAGCTCGTTGAAGAAATGGAAGCAGCAACAGCAGCCATTTTTAGTTTTGGCTTAAATGAAATGAAAGAAGTGGCAAAGAAAAGTATTGGGAGTTTTTTAACCCAAACCCAGATCTGTTCCAAACCCAGAAACGGCGCCATTGGATCTGCTCCAAACCCAGATCTGCTCCTGATAAGAACATAAAAAAGGAAAGGAAAAAAAAAAAAAAAAAAACCATTTAGATCTGGGTTGGTGTTTGTGTACAATTGATTTTTGTGGAAGAATTTGTGTACAAATTTTGGAATATTTTGGGTTTCTATTCTTTTGTTCTTGGGATTGAATATTCTGGGTTTGTTGTTCTTGTGTGTTCATGATCAAGATGAATATGGAATAGGAATTTGATAATTTGAATGTGAAATTTATGAGTTTATGGGTTTCTAATCTTATTGTTCTTGTTCAAGGATCTGAGATCTCCATTAATATGATTTTTTGTTTGTAATTCTGTTTGTAATTTTTTTTATTTAGTTAAAATTAATTTTTTTAATTTAGATGCTGATGTGTCCATTTTAATGTCAAAATAATTTTTTTTAATTATTATTTTAATGTGCCGTTAACCACATCAGCTTTTTTTGTTAATTGGCTGACGGTAAGGACTTAAATAACACGTGTTAATTGGTTTAAGGACTAAAAGTAGTAAAATAAAAATGTAAGGGACCAAAATAGAAATGACCCCAAAATATAGGGACGAAAAGAGCATTTACGCCTAAAATAAATTAAAAATTATTGTCCTGCCAATTTAAAAATCTATAACGTATATATCATGAACGCGCGTTGGAAGGTTGTAAAGTTCAAGTCATTGTCATAGACTCATAGCAATCTTTTTTTTTTTTTTTTTTTTTTTGGGAGAAGAAGCTCATAGCAATCAAGTTCATGTATTTACTTTAGATTAATTTCGGTGCAAATATAATAATAATCAAAGATGAGATCTAGGAAGCACAGACACGAACACGGGTATAGATACGACACAGTGACATGAGTAATTTTTCAAAATTATTTACAATTTTTGTTACCTAAACTTTGTACATTAGACAACATTAGACATGGTGACTTCAAAGTTTAGGTACCAAAATGTTGTATAAGAGTAATCCAGGATATCTTACAAAGTAGTACAAACAGCTAGGATAACAAATAATAGGCGCTCAAAGATTCATATTTCCTGCCAATTTACAGATTTTAAAACCTACATTATGAATGTGCATTGAACGGTTGTAAAATTTAAATTTCAAACTCAAATAATATGTATAACAATAATGCTAATAATGCTGCCAAGAGCCTAATAGTTCAATTGGCATATCTTAATGTTTCCAATAGAAATATTCACAATTCAAATCCCCATTTCCCCAACAATTGAATTACCAAAAAAAAGACAATAACACGAATTCATTGTAAAAATGACGAGAACTTCATATGAAGTTGAGAAATTAAAAATGGTTCATATAGAGTAGGCCTATATTGAAAGCAACTTTTATTGGAATGAACAATTAATTTAAAGAAGTTACTTGATTTTTGGGTTGGGTGGTGTATGGTGGCCACAGTTTAGCTTGGGTGGTGTTTCTTCACTTTTGGGTTGCTAGTGACCGTGGTGGAATTGGGTGTTTTCTCTCAATTATGGAAAAAATCGATTTTTTTTTCCTCAAAAAAATGTTTTTATTAATTTCTTGGATTTTTTTCTTAAAAAAAATAAAAAATAAAAACAACATAATGTGATTTTGGGACCCAAACTGCACATCACCTAACGGACACTTATAAGAGGACTTATTTAGAAAAAAAATTAAAAATTGAAGGATTGAATTGAACAAATTCAAAGTTAACATAACTTAATCGAATTTTATGCAAAGTTAATAGGTATAATTTGTAATTTAACCAAAAAAAAATTATTTGACATGTTTTTTTTTTTTTTGAGAAAGTTAATTGACATGTTTTATATGGTTAAAATGACAGAAATTTAAAAATAACGCATAGGCCTTTTATAGTATAAAGTTGGTAGTTTTACTCATCAAAAAGAGAAGGTTGGTAGTAATTTACTAATTTTACCAATTTTCATGGCTGAAACCATAATAACATTCCCGTTAATGTAGTAGCACCAATTGAACATTTCACAATCAAATGCAATAAGAAATCTATCTAGACCAACCAATCCAATAGTACATTATAGATCGTAACATAATTTGTGTCGTTAGAAGGAGAAAGGCCATCCTTGAAGGAAGCCAATGTCACCACCAATTATTTGCGCAAAAAATGGACCAAACTAAACAGTAGTGGTTAGAACGAAGAAACCGTCTAAACGAGTAGTGTCTATTTCGTCGGGGATTTCTCACCTCACATTTGGTATCAGAAGAAACCTTCTATCAAATTATTCATCTTATATATATCTTGCTCCATTGACAATTATCTACAATACCAGAGCCCAAGGGGCATAGAAAAAAAACTGTCAAAGAAAGAGAGCCCCAGCAGCTCTGACAGGCACAAAAAAAAATCAAAAAACCAAAAAAAAAAAACAAAAACAATACTCAATTTGAATTTAGTTTTGAGTCTTAATTGATTTATCAAAAATGACTTTTGGTGGATACAAGGATTCTCCCAACCCTGGACACCAGAAAAAGAAGAAGATTGCTATCATTGGTGTCTCTTCTGTCCTTCTTGTGGCTATGGTGGCTGCTGTAGCTGTTGGTGTTACCCGTAACCATGGCTCATCCAAAACCGATGACAATGCTAACAATGGTGGAGATGTTTCAACTTCAAATAAGGCAATCCAAACCCTTTGCCAGCCCACTGATTACAGAGAAACCTGTGAGAAGACATTGACCTCTGCAGCTGGAAACACCAGCGACTATAAAGCACTTATCAAGGCGGGTTTCCAAGTCGCGGTTGAGGAACTCAACAAGGCAATAGCAAACTCAACCACATTGAGAGAGCTTGCTAAGGATTCCAGAACCAACCAAGCCCTTGAGAACTGCAAGGAGCTCATTGAATATGCCATAGATGATCTTCAAGAATCTTTCGACAAGATTGGAGCTTTTGAATATAGTAAGTTTGATGAGTACCTTGCAGACCTCAAGGTTTGGCTCAGTGGTGCAATCACTTATGAACAAACTTGCTTGGACGGGTTTGAGAACACAACCGGTGATGCTGGTACAAAAATGAAACAGGTTTTGAAAACAGCACAAGAAATCACTAAGAATGGCCTTGCCATGGTGACTGAAACCACTCAGCTCTTGACCAATTTGAACATAGAAAGCGTGAGCAGGAGGCTTCTTTCTAATGATGACCAGCGCAGACTCCAAGAGCCCGCAGACCATTGGTTCTCTGAAGGGCAGCGCAGACTCCTTGCCGCCACAGTAGATAGCGTCAAGGCTGATGTTGTTGTAGCCAAGGATGGAAGTGGCAAATATAAGACTATAAACGAAGCATTGAAGGATATTCCATTGAAGAGCAACAAGACCTTTGTGATTCACATCAAGGCTGGTGTCTATGCAGAGCATGTGATGATTGAGAAGCATATGACCCATGTCACGTTTATTGGTGATGGCCCTACAAAGACCAAGATCACTGGAAGCAAGAACTTTGTTGATGGAACCCCCACATTCAAGACTGCTACAGTTGGTAAGTTTTTTACACTACATTTAAATTATCATTTCTATTTAGTATCTATTTCATGGATTGAATTAAATATTATAAATTTAAAAGTGTATCTAAACTTGTATACCTTACTATTTTTAGTGGTACTAATGCTTAATCACTTTCATTTGGTTGTTGCAGCTGTGGTTGGAAACTACTTCTTTGCCAAGGACATTGGATTCGAGAACACAGCAGGAGCTGAAAAGCACCAAGCTGTGGCACTCCGTGTGAGTTCCGACATGTCTGTCTTCTTCAACTGCCGAATGGATGGGCACCAAGACACCCTCTACGCCCATGCCCACCGCCAATTCTACCGTGATTGCACCATTAGCGGCACCATTGACTTCGTCTTTGGCAACTCAGCTACTGTGTTTCAAAACTGCACCATGTTTGTGAGGAAGCCAATGGATAACCAACAATGCATTGTCACAGCACAAGGCAGGACAGATAGGCGTGAGCCCTCAGCACTTATCCTCCAAGGTTGCACCATTGCAGCTGAGCCAACTTACTTAGCTGTGAAAGATATCAACAGGGCTTACCTTGGTAGACCATGGAAGGAATTCTCAAGGACCATCATCATGCAATCAACAATCGGTGCGTTTATTCAGCCTGAAGGGTGGTTGCCATGGATGGGTAGTTTTGGTCTCAACACTTGCTTCTATGCTGAGATTGGTAACAAGGGTCCTGGTTCTGATCAAGCCAATAGAGTTGCATGGCGTGGTGTTAAGAAAATTACTCTGGACCATGCAGCGAAATTCACACCCGGACAATTCATTGGAGGTGATAAGTGGATTAAGCCCACTGGGGTTCCCTACACTTCTACCTTGCTGTAATTACAAGAGGAATTCATTCGCCCAGCTAATGGTCAATCAGTCCTTTATACAAATTAAGGATCCGAAGTAAACCACATCATACTTAATTATTTTTATCTAAGTAATTCTTTTTTCTTTTCTTTTTTGGAAGTCTTTGATGACTATATATATATGTAGCATTATACGTTTAAGTAAATCAAACACAAATGAGAGAAATTTGTAACTTTGGGATTCTCGAGTTTGAGATTAAACATAGAAAATTATGTACGATTCATGATTAATGAGATATCATCTTTTTTTTTTTCTTTTTTTTTTATTATGAATTTTGCAATACTATTCCTATCACACAGTACAAAGTTTTTGTTTACTTTGCATGAATGTTGTTTTGTTAAATTGGGATTGGTGTTCTTTACTGAAAAATAAGAGTAAAGAACATCAATTCCAATTTAGCCGTTTCAAATGTAGTTAGTGTTGGCTCAGATTCATGTAAAAGACTTATGGATCTATGACATAACCTGTAAAAAAATGATTTTTTTCCCTTCTCTATTGATCATGGATTAAATTCAATATTTCTATTGTTAAACGAAGAGTGATCACTTATAACAAAATTTGAAATTGATACTTTTCTCGACTTTTTGGCTAAGCCTAGGATCGATGATTTACTTATGATCGCTGGAATAAGTATATATGCAATCATAGAATTACTTTTTTTAATTATTATTATTTTATTTGTTTGATGGAATTATCCTGTCACTTATTATTATTATATATGCAATCATAGAATCACTTTTTTTTTTGTAATTATTATTTTATTTGTATGATACAATTATCCTATCACTTTAATTAATTATTATTAAGCAAAGTGCAACGAACTAGAGATTTTGTATCTTTGTATTGTGCTTTCTTTTTTTTCTTTTTTGGATAGGATTTTTTTAATTATAAATTTTAGAAGAATTGTATTGTGCTTTGGTTGGATTATTGGTAATGAATATTCATGTCGGTCGCGGAACTTTATCAAAAGTAAATACAGCTCCCCTTTTTCCAACTTTAACGGGCTATCTTTGGGCCGTTTTGGTCCAATACATGAAGAACTCTTGAGAGCCCAATTCTTTCTAATTAACCTTTTTAATATTTCAAAAAATTTGATCTGAATACTAATTTTAAATCAATAAAATTTTTCTTTTAGAAAAATTTAACTTAATTCTTATAAATTTGAAATGTAAATATTTGGTGATAGACAAAGTATAGTGATGGACTATTAAATAGGGGAAATTATACTTTTCCTCCTGTATTTAGGGTTGATATAATTTGCAAATTTACCAAAAAAGAAATAATTAGCAACATTTAACAATATGATTATATTTCCAATGATTTATATAATTTAATTTTTTTTGAACAACATAATAATATTTTTGTTACATTCTTCAATACAATCATGTCTTTAAATTCAATAAATAAAAATTAGATATAATATCTTACCTACAATATTAGGCCCCCTAATATATTCAAACACTTGATTGTATTGACCAATAAAATATAAATAGTAATATCTTTTTTAAGAAATAATTAAATTCAAAATAACTTAGTGTTTGAATTCAGTTCGAAAATAAGACCTAAGTTTTACTAGAATTCAATTGGGTAACTTATTATACAAGTGTATTAGAGTAAAGTAAAAATTTTGTCACCATTGTTACCATTCCAAAATACACACATGTCATGTGACACGATTTGGGAACCCCAAGACTTTATACACTCAATTAATAACTCTTATCTTTGTAACCAAAAAAAAAAAATACACAAATCAGAAAAGTTCACAGTTTCAATCAACTTATTCCTTATTCATTTTGTTTGTGTGCATACTCTACTTAGTGACTAATAGAACATTAAGGTTTAGGACTTTTAAATGTTTGGATTCCTTTAAAATTGTATTGATTAACTCTAATAAAATCTTAAAAAATCAAAGGCAAAATTTTTAAGGTTTAAATTAATATGATTTTAAAATACAATTGCATAATTTGAAACTAAAAATATTGTAAGATTTAATTAATAAGAATTTTAAAATATACATTGTAATTTGAAATTATAGGGTTTAACTTGAAACTAGAAATTTATAACTTTCTCTATTTTTTTTCTTTGTTTCATAAAAAAAAACCTTGAAATTAATTGATTTTAAAAAAAAAAAATACAATGAGAAATTACACTTTATCCCCTTAAACTATGATTCTTTTTACACTTATCCCCTAAACTAAGTAAATGTACACTTTACTCCCTTAAACTATATCTTTTCTACACTTACCCTCTAAACTATGGGAATACGCATTTTATCCCTCTAAACTATGAATTGTTTTACACATGCCCCTAAACCATGAATATAACTTAAGGGTAAAGCGTGCATTTTGATAATTTAGGAAATAAGTGTAAAATGAGTAAAGTTTAGGGGTTAAAATGTAATTTCCCCAAAATACAAAATAGGGTCATAGGGATGGGAAGTCAAGACTCAAGAATGTTTAGATGCGAGCGGGAAAACGGTCAGCGAAACTTTTTGAATTCCCAATCTGCTCCTCTCTCTCTCTCTCTCTCTCTCTGCATTTTCTAGAACCCTAACTTAGTTAGCACAAGATTGGACACTACTCTTTCAATTCCTCCCATTTTCTCGGGAAACAAACAAAAACCCCCCAACAACCCATTTCCAGAATTTTCTTCTACACCCTGAAACCCTAACCTCCGTTTTCGCTGCGCTAATGAAATTGGAGCAGCACCACCACAATCATAAGCATAATGCACAACCCTGTACAAGAAGATGAGTAACACTCGAGAAGAAGCAAGCGCAAGTGGTTACCACACGGTTCAGCCAGAGCGTGACCTCCAATCCAATTGGGAAGTCGACCTCGCCAAGAAACTCGAAGACTACCTGTTCAAGATTTGCTCCGGTGAAATCCCATACGACGACCACGCCCCAGTCAATTTCGCCGAAGGTTTCTCTCTCTTTCTCTCATCAATTTACTAAATAAAAAAAAGAGTGTATTTTGGTTTTTAGGTTTCTGAATTTGGTGTTTTTTGTGGGAAATGTAGCTGCTTTGCTGCTTCAGGGTTCGGTTCAGGTGTATAGTCGCAAGGTTGAATACCTTTACTCTTTGGTTTTGCGTGCTTTGGAGTTCCTTTCTCAGAAGAGGTTTGTAAATTTCAAAATTTTTTTTTCTTTTTTTGGGTTTTTAATAGTTAAAATTGTTATTTGGGTCTTCTAGGTTTTTTGTATGATTATGTTATGAAATTGTAGCTTTCGGGTCATTATGGTTACGGGTTATAGGTGTAATTGAATAAAGTTTGGTTTTTTATGTTGGATAATGCCTGGGGGCTAACTTCAATTATTCGATTTTGAACTTTGGCCTAGTGGGTAGTCAAGAAGGGTTAAAGATTGTCTTTGAAAGCCGAAATTCTTGGCTTTGCTAACTACTTAGCCTATTAGGGGTGAATGCTGTTGGATTGGGTACAACTGGTTGTGGTGGGTGGGCAGTTGCATGTAGGTTTTACTGGCTAGAGGCAAGTTCAAAGGGCTCTTCTTTAGAAAGGTTCCCTACATTATCAATCCAAAAAAAAAAAAAAAAATCTTGACTTTGCTAGATTGGAAATATGTTGCTTTAGTTGTCGAACTACTTGCTGTAGTATGAAGAGTAATATGTAATTGCAAGTAATCATGCCAAACGAATTGAGATTGACTTCCATTTTGATGGCCAATACTGAATTGAATGTTTTGGCATAAAGTGATGAGCTTTCATGACTTGGGGATGTACCTGGCAGAAATGTTGGAGATTTATATTAAAAACCTGGCTAATGTATTCAATACTTTTGCATATACCTGTAAGAAAAAATACTTTTTCATATGATGTTGTTGAATTAAATTTAAATAAATGGCTAGACATTCGAACATTAAAAACTTGGCTAATGTATTTCAAATTTGTGAAATGCATAATTTCAATCATATTATGTTATATATTTTTCTCAAAGGGATGTGGGGAATCAAACTTCTTGAGTAAATTATTAGTCTCTTTGTTTTCTCTTTCTTTCTTTTAAAGATATATATGAGTGCCCGTGTGATTGTTTTGAGCTCGATTTGAAAGTTGAAAGATACTCATGCATCTGGAAAAAACCAAGTTTTGTTCCTTTCTTGGTAAGGTTAGTTTAAGTCACCAAAGTTTTCCATCTTAACATTATTAAATATAAGGCTGATGTTCCACTTGTTGCCTTGAATATAGATGTAATTAATAGCTTGATTAGACTGCTTTGAAACATCACTATCATCAAAGCTGGAAACTATGGGGTATCAAAAAAAGGAAATGCTATAATAAACTTTTGATCTTTGATCTGGTGGATGTTTCTCTTGCTGAATAATTGGTAACATGGATGGTTGAGGAAAAGAAACTTGTACTGAACATCATCCACTTGATATCCTTGGTAGTATATAATTACAAATGATATCTTTGGAAGTATGCTCCACTGCCCAAAATTCAAATGACCACAACTGTGCATTGAATCATGCCGATTTCCGCATATTAGTTTCAGTTTTATTTTTTATTTATAAAGCAGGCAGCAGGATCAGTCAGAGGGCACATCAGTTCAGCCTGAAGAAAGTGGTTCCCATGCAGTTGCTGATGAAGAAAACGATCTGTTTTGGGGTTCAGATGATATCCCAGGTAGCATGTTACTTTGTACTATGTCATGGTGAAGTTATATAGCAAGCATCAACTAAAAATTCCTCCATTTGCAGTGGAAGCAAAGACTTGCTTAGATAGTCCAACAGGCAAAGATGCTCATTTGAATCACTTTGTGAAGCCCCCTGCAAATCTAGTCGTTCTTGAAGGTGATTGCCTAGATACTACTGCTGATGGCGGGGAATTAGAGTCATATCTGGTACCATAGTTGCTTCATTTGTTAATAGATTGAGGAATTATTAGCATATGTATTCCAACTCGTTAATCATATCATTTATTGTTGCAGTTGGCCACGAACGATCTTTACCAGGATTTTATTCTATTAGATCCATGCGATGCTGCAGCAGTTGATGAATTTTTCAAGGGGGATAAAGCTGGTAAAGGCCAAAATAGTGCTTACAGAGGCAGCTCAGCTCGCAAGAGCTTTCTATCTCCCACCAGACGTTCTGGGGGAACTGCACGTAAGTCATCTATTAGAAAGAGCCAGGATCCCAACCTCATCCAATCTCCTCGGGTTGGTTGCAGCATTGATAATAATCGAAATGTTGAGCCAAACCCCCCTTCCTGTGATAATTTTGATGACAACAATTGTGGATTTGATATGGGCGATAGATATTCAGAACCTAGGGATTTGGATGATTCAGATGATGATGATGATCCATGGAAGCCTTTGAATCCCCATGAACCTGGAAACTTGAGAGTGAAGCCTTTTAAAAAAGGTTGCTGAAACATTTCTTTCTTTAGCTTACTTTGTTCTCAATTTCATATGCATGTAACACTTTGCTTTTCTATTTTTGTTTAATACCTAGCAGCGAAAGCTTTCAGAAGGAATAAGGTTAATTCTTCAAAGGGAGTTTCCATATCTACTCTTTTTCCAATTGCTAGATTGCATGGTACTATCAGTCCGGAGCTCACTGAAATCTGGGAGATGCGATCTCAAGCTTTTGAAAGACAAAGGGAGTTCCACTCTCCTCCATTATATGAAAAGGTACTTTTTCTTTCATAGGTTTTGTTCATTTAAATTGGTAGTTATGATTTATAGTTCCTGTTGTTCTAACTGCAGTTACGGCAATCACTTACTAATGGAGGACATGAAACATTCAATGCCTTTAATAATCCTGAGGATGACACTGAGGACTGTGCATATGATAGCGGGAATCCTCATTTTGGGGAACCTGATTCTGACTTTCCGGAGAATATATATATGGATGAAGATGTACCTCTTCACAATGAAAAGGTTAGGAGAGATCAGCAATATGATTATGTTATTAATCATTACATCCACAACAAAATAGAAGTATTTTGTTAGATTTTTTATTCATTGATCTTTACACAGCATGATGATGGTGCTGCTCACTTTGGTACCAATGAAGACTTTGGACATGAAGATCCCAATTCTCATGCAAGCCTGGAAGACCTTTGTCGCTCTCACCTAGTAAGCACAGAGTTTGTTGACTTTGCAACTGAGACACTATAGATTGTTTATACCATTATATCTGTAGGAGCTAATTTGATATCTCTTAGGATTCAATCTGTGTCTCAAGAATTTTAAAGCATGTGGTTGTAAGTCAATACTCATGTTTGAGAAAACAAGAAATTGGTTGAGTCTGGCTCTAATTTTTAATGGAAAAACATTAAACTAAAAAGCAGCTTCTTGTTAAAAAGTTTACCCTGCAGCAACTATTAAAACCAGTTATACTATTCACAGCACGGGGAGTGCAAAATACCACCATAAGATTAATTCTGGAAGTTGGAATGTTTGATGTAAAAGTGTCTCATTTGCATATTTGCATCCATAATTAATTTAGATACAGTTAAAACACCAGTAATCTTAAATAATGAACTTGCTTCAAATGCAGCTTTTTTGGTTCCCTATTTACAGTCCTATAAGATTTATATTTATATCTATATGCAGCCATCACTTTCTCGTCTAATGTCTGAGTATATTTGTTAACATTTCAGAGATTGCTGTGAGTTTGATTATGGGAGTCTGGTCTCTTTAACTTTGCAATCACATTTTCATCATTTATTTTTTGCTTTGTTGATTAACCATGTTTTCTCATGTAGGATGCTCTCCTTGCTAGCATAGCTGAAAATGAGAAGCAGACTGAATTGGCTGCTCGGGTTTCGACATGGAAACAGAAGATTGAGCACAACTTGGAGGAGCAAGTGAATACTATCACTTTTGCTTTCTTTTTGTCTTAACTACCACAATTTTTTTTTATCGATTGCAGCCAATTGTCATATTACATTATTCTTGCTCATTTAAATTTGTTTCTAGTAATTTGAATTAAAACAACCTATACGTCTGATAGGAATCATGCCCTCCATTTGATATTCTTGACTACGGCGATAGGATTCTTGACAAACTATCCCTTGAAGCGCACAATGGAAATGTCATGTCTTTTGCTGATGTGGTAAAGGGACAAGAGAAGTACAATGTGGCTCGAAGCTTTTCTGCACTTCTTCAATTGGTAGTTCCACATCTAGCAAAATTTTATAATTTACCTTTTTTATTTCAAGGAATTGCTTCTTGATAAAATGTCAATTATATTCTAGTATGAAACTTTGAAAAGATGCTATTATATTTCCGCTATAATCTCTTATGGTGGTGAAATGATCCCCAAGGAATCAGATACTGCTTGGCCTATAGATTATAAGGAATTGTGATTCATTTTCTTTTCAGGTGAACAATGGAGATGTTGATTTAGATAGGAGTGGAGTCGATGGCAAGTCCATCTGTTACACTGCTGTGAATCCTTTCCACGTTCGTCTCCTCAGCCATGACAAGAAACAGGAGGAAAAACAATTTCGATTTTCAAAAAAGAGAGCTAAATCTCCAATAGGAAAAGAATGTGCTAAAAGCAATAGGAACAAGCCTGGGAAAGATAAATCACCCGCCAATGATTCATCTTCTAAGGAATATAAATCAACAGAGGGGTCATCACAGCCAAATTGCAAATTTTCTGTGAAGCTAGGAAAGATCAGTGGTGTACGTTGCACTCCTGAAGGCAAGAGGAGACGAAGGTCAAGATTAATTGAACCAGTTGACCTACATTCTGCAGGATGAAATAGACATCAGTAACAAGTCGCCACTTTTTCTTGTCAGATGACAATTCAATACCTTTTGTTGAATCACTGAGGTCCATTAAAGTGACCTTGTAATTGCAGTTCTAGATTGCTAACAATTATTAGGTGTTACCTGTATTGTTTTCCGTTTAACCTTATTACCTGGATGTACTATATAGATCCTGTAACACCATGTATTTTTATCAATGCAGAATGATCTATTTGTAATATATACAAAGACCAATTTTCCTTCAGTATTGATTCGTCAAAAAATAAAATAAAATTCCAACTCTACTGCCCTTGATGTGATTTATTCACTCCTCTCTTTCTTTTATTTATTTACTTAAAAAAAGAAGAAAAATAAAGACTGGGTTTGTTTCCCATAACAGCCAGTTCAATTTATACCTAATCTTGTTCCTGATTAGCTATTATGGGATTCTGAGATCAGCCCCAGGCCCTCAACACATGTAAAAGCTTTGTTCTTGAAGCAGCATGTGCATACGTGCGTGCAAGTGTTCTCTACATGTGCTTTCATGTATATAAAACTCAAATTGTGCCAAACATGGTTTACAATAATATCAAGCTACCATGATGAAGCAAAGTTAACTTTGTCGTGCAATGTAACCAATTTGTGTTTCCTAAAGTTTTTAATGTGGAGTTGGTTGGCTCTTACTCTGGATTGGCCAATCATCCTTAGTAAAAGTCAATGATTTAGTACGACATGTGGGAGTGGTTGTTCACTCTGCTCTGAATTTGTTAAAAGTCGGTGGCAAGAGTGGTTGTTAATGCTGCCTTGATGATGTTAAAAGTTGAGGTAATGATTGTGGTCGGTATTGAGGTACCTACCTTTGATATTATGGGGTTGTTGCCTAGTTTTTGTAAAAGGATTTTATTAACATGTGCCCTTAAGACATATGTTAGTAAACTTTTTTAGAAAATTTTTTATAAAAAAAATGAAAAATATGTTAACTTTTTTTTTTTTTTTTTTTTTTATGACTTTTTCAATTCTCTATAAAATGTTTTAAAAAATGAATGATTAATGTGTGTCGGACTCTTTGTAAAATAATTTTGCAAAAATCACAATTGTGCTTGAGTAGATATCTAAATCATTATAATCTTAAAGAATATTGTTGGAGAGTAATGCCCTATACTATATGTTCCTTCTTTCCTTCTTTTTCTCTCCTTTTATGTTTGTATAACTGCTTGCGAGCGTTTTATTAATTCTCATCACTACTACCTTGGATACCTTTTCTTTGTGAAAATATAGAAGATTTCAAAAATTGAATAACCTCTAGGTAAAATAGATCATCCAGAATTATGTGATTAGTAATTATAGATTTTTTTACCATATTTATCTATTCTTAACCATTTATTTATTATTATAAAATTATTACTAAATAAGGTAATATGCATATCTTAAATTAACTATTAAGATTAAATAAGTATCTTCACAATAAAAGAAAATTAAAAAAAAAGGTTCGGTTAATGGGTGTCCTTAAGGCATTTGTTAATAAACTAATTTAGGAAAGTTTTGATATAATTTTTATGAGAAATATAAAAAATTAAAAAAAAATTAGTTCTTTTTTTTTTGGAATTCTTTTTTCTTTTCTTATAAAAAATTTCAATAAATATTTCCTAAACTAATGCCTTTAAGACATTTGTTATTTTTTTTTAAAAAAATAAAAAGATAATCCTCTTTAAATGTAATAAAATGTGAGAGTGTTTTTTTCTTCCCCCAACTTTAAAGTAAACTAATACATAATATAAGCGATATTATAGGTGAAATCGTTAGTACACTTGATATAATATACATTTCACTCATATAAAGATGAATTTTGTTAGATTTTGCCCATAAATATTATTTATGTAAGAGGAAAGTATAGTTTTACCTCAAATACTAGTGAAAATGTTATGTATATGACATGTCGTTCATGACAAGAAATGATTTAATAGTTATTTTACTTTCCAAAATGCATTCACATTTGCACACGGTATCTACAACATAACTTAGAGACGTTGTAAACAAATTTTATTGATTTTAAGTAAGAATAGATGTGGGCACGCAAGTTCATGTCAATGTCGTAATGAAGATGATAGAAAAGTCCCAAACTTAATCAAATCAAACCTAAATATGACAAATGAAGGAAATTACTATAAAGACTTTCAAAGTAACGTGGTTTCAACTTTCAACAACCTACGCGGATTACATTGGCCCACTTTAATAAGTTTTTTCTTAGCATTGGATCTTTTTCTCTATTATTGAATCGTAACTGTGAAGCCCACACTACTCATCGTATCTGAACCGTTAAATTGGAGTCGGTGGTCTCCTTGCCGACGTGTTACACACACATCATGGTCACTAAAGTCAAACTCCGAACTTTTAGTTTGACTTACTCCACTCCTTTGTTTACGTAGCTGCGCCACCAAAGGATATACTTTAGAACTTTACTTAGCCAACGAATACAACGAGTGAGGCTTCCTTGAGTGTATTCTCACCAACCTTGCTATGAGCTCCTCTTTTGATGGGAGTTTTAGGTAGGTTTGTAATCGAACTTAAGACAAACTGAGTCGAGCATTAAAAGTATAAATTTGTTTGTTTAATATTATTTTGAATGCGAGCCTAACTCGAACTCATTATCAAATAATATTATATATTCAAGTTTGGTTAATTTTTTTGTTAAATAAGTTTGAACTTATTCACAAGTTACTTGAATAATTTACTCTTTTTATATAGTAAAACCATGACTAAAATTTCATTTCCCTTCACAAATCTATGAATTTTACTATGAATGAATTTTTTATATTATCAATAAACTATTAATACACCATTGATATTATATGAACCTAGTTACGAACTTATACAATACATTCTCTCAAGTCTATATAAATATATTTTTAGACAAATATACATATAAAAATATAATATTATACGTAGTTAACTCAAGCATGCATGTTCACAAGTTTGTTCACAAACACGTTATTATATTTGAACTTTAAACTTAACTTGTTTAATAGTCGAGCTTAAATGAACACAAATAAACTTCTTCCTAAGTTGAGCTTGAGCTATTTATAAACAATTTGGTTCACTTACAAACCTAGTATTGAGTGGAAAAGGCATGCACAAGTTAGATTTTTTAAAACTACAAGTATTATAAATTAACATTATAATGAATGTGATTTGAGCAATAGGATAATTAATGAATAAATTTTGCAATGACATTTCAGTCTTCTGTTTAAAAGTTAGACAAATGAATTTATAATATTTATGTAGTAAATTTTTTAATAAGTGACTCCTAAGATTATCGCATAGAATTCGTCAAACGCGATAAATATTACTATTATTTAAGAAAATTAGTCAAACAACAGTAATATACTTCTGGCGAAAATATTGTACATAGATGATAAAGATAAATAATTTTTTTCCCCTGATAAGTAATCAAGTATTCTCATCCATATAGAAAATACAAAAAACCTTCTAACATAGTACAAATATGCTGGCAATAAAACAAAAAATACAAATTAGACAATGATATTTCAAAACAAAATACGTCACAAAATTACAAAGAATCCTATGGTGGATCGAATTCGTAAATTTTTTTGCTTGTGGCAAGCTGAGGTCGTAAATTTTTTTGTTTGTGGCAAGCTGAGGATCAGTAGTCATCTTCATATGTCATGATTAGAGATATTATGGCCTTGTTTGGATTTTTTTTTCATCAGTCATCAGTTATCAGTCATCACTTAAAATACCCCAATTCCCTACACAAAGTCTGTTTGGCACTATCACTCAAATTTTTCAACTATTTGTGGTCCCATACTTGTAACTTGGTGCAGCTTTTACTTTTTACTTTTTTTTTTCTTCAACCCCTAGTACTCACCAAACCCAGTGAAGAAAAAAAAAAAAAAAAAAAAAAAAAAAAACCAAACCTAGTGAAGAAAAAAAAAAGAAAAAAGAGGGTCAAAAGTTACGGCTGACTGATCAATGAGGCCCACTATGTACTTTTAATTACAGAAATGCCATTGAAAATAGAGTTATAGAAACTAAAAGCACTTAAAATGTGTTTTCAGTTTCCATAACTCATCACTAAAAATCAAAGAATTGAGTGATGGATACAAAAACTGAAAACAACTGGAAATAAAAACCAAATGGACTGCTCAACTATAGGTCTCACCATTTTTGAGTTATGAGTTATAGAAATAGGGTTATAAATTATGGAAATAGCAAATTCAAACAGCCCCTATATCATCTAGCATGTAAAATATTTTCTTTTATTTTTTTAAGAAACAAATACCCACAAAAGAAAGAAGATAGGGTTCTAACATAGAAACATACCACGAGATCTGCAACACAATAGACAACACAAGAAAGAGGAGATAATGTTCTAACACAAAGACATAAAAATAAAAATAAAAACCTACTCTGACTTGCAAGATCAATTAAGAGAAAAATAAACTACTAAATATCAACCAGATAAAATATTGGAGAAAACAACTTGAATGTGACCTTTCTAATAAGTAAGAATTCAGAAGAGGACAAATGAGATTTAGAGTTAGATAGTCAATAAGCTCAACTCGAATGCGACTTTTTCTATTGGTAAGAACAAATTGAAAAATTGAAAGATAATATAATGGATATTTATAATGTACTATAGATAAAATCTTGAACATGTGACCGAGTCTTACAAAAACAAAAATTCAAAAGACTTAACAAATTTGCCGTGTGGGGAACAAGTTTGCCGTGCCGTTGGGTTTTGGAAGATTTAAATGTTTGACGGAGTCTATTCTGTTTGGGTGGGTTTATCCTATGCTCAATATCACATGAGCTCAATAGGAGTTACCCAATTAAATCATCACTCCACTGACCTTTCCTCACCGTCAAACCAATCAAATCTTTAAATGTTGAAACCTTGAAACAGGTGGTTTTTTGCCAATTTTACTTTACTTTCCTCCACTTTCTCTCATTTCACCCTCAATCTAAACGGACCCTAAATTTAGGACTAAAAGTTATTGTTGCCGCAACTCGTCACATAACAAATTGTGAATAGTGGAGATGTAGACCTATATAAACTCATCATTTTATCTTTACTACTCACACATCACTATATGATGAGTTATAACAAAAATTATACAATAAATGGTGATAGAGAAAAAATAATGAGCACATGTGGGCCCACGAAGTAGATTGTGGCAATAATTATGCAATACATTGTGCTAGTTTCACAAAAGCACACGGTGGTTACAGATTTTTTTCCAAGTTGCTCAATTGGCTATAATTTTTTGCATCTTTACGTAACGTCAGTGCCGTCAGTGATAGAGAGATGAGCAAAGTGAGGGTGACGCAGGAGTTGCTCAATTCTGAAATTACCAAACTACCCTGATGGCAATTATTGTAGCATGTACGAGTAAAAACGAAAAAGCGTGTGCACTGTGTACTACGTAAAACAAACATGTGAGAGAGGCCCACAATTACCATAGTGAAATTTTGTCTTCCTAGAATTATTATGTTTCCTACAGGACCACTGAACTGAAACATAGGAAAAATAATTTTTGATTGCAGGCTCAAAAAAAAAAAAAAAAAAAAAAAAAAAAATTGACAGCAGATCATTTGTCTTTTTTTTTTTTTTTTAATTAAAAAATATATTTTCTGTTAATTTTGGAACTTTTTTATAATTTTTTTAGAATAAAAAAGTAGATTCAGATCATTATTTTTTTTTCTAAACAAAAATGGGGGCTTTTATGGTTGTATTATGCCACCCGGGTTAGTATAGACCATATGAGGGACAGGACCCACAAGGACCACCGAGATACCCGCCAAGGCTCGAACCTGTGTTCCCCTTAAATCCCTCACGCAGCAGCCCACCAACAAGAGCTCACTGGCAGCGGGAATTGAACCTGGACTAGTTAGGCGGAATGAACGAACTTTACCAGCTGAGCCAAGCCCTTGTTGGCATTCAGATCATTATTTGACAATAGCAAATTTGTCAACTCAACAATTATAACATGTACTTATTTATTGTTTGATATATTAGTCTATAACTTATTTTATTTTGTATATTTTTTCCTTTTAATGAGTGACTTGTGTTAATGGTGAGGTCCGTGAGGAAGAAAGATTTGAAACAATCATTTCCTCCATTAGATATTATTGTGATATGTGTTTGGTATGGTCAAATTTAATCAACTTATATAATGCAAC